>NC_084577.2:4825086-5015086 GCF_033978685.3 Nerophis lumbriciformis
GGCCAAACGATGAAAAAAACTGCGACTTATAGTCCGAAAAATACGGTAGTAGTACTCAGTGTTGGGTTAGTTACTGAAAAACAGTAACTAGTTACAGTTACTAGTTACTTTATTTCAAAAGTAACTCAGTTACTAACTCAGTTACTTACACCAAAAAGTAATGCATTACTGTGAAAAGTAACTATTTAGTTACTTCTTCTACTTTTTTTTTTTTTAAAGCTCCCATTAATGCCCTTTTAGCCTTCATTTTAGTACTGTTATTGCACTGGAGAATAATACAATCTGTTGATCAACTTGACATGCATTTGCATCACTGAACTCTGCTAAGCAATGTGCTCTACATACAACACACAACGACAAAGATATGTTTCAAAGGGCCAATTTATTTCAGGCCAGAACAAATTGACAAAACTATTTTAAATAGCTGCAACATAACATACATAAGTAACAAACAGCATAATAACACTAACACTAACACTAACACTAACCACGTTAAACCCAGATTCCGAACTAATAAAGGTCTTAACTCATTCTCTTTCTATGCCACTTCAATATGGAATGCACTCCCAACAGGTGTAAAAGAAAGGGCATCTCTATCCTCCTTCAAAACCGCACTAAAAGAACACCTCCAGGCAACTACAACCCTAAACTAACACCCTCCCTTCCACATAATACCTCTTCGGATTGTAAATAATCAAATGTAGACACTTTTTCTTATACTTTCTGATCTCTCTCTCTGTGTCCACTACTTGCTGTACATATCATACCAAGTCAGTCCTACACTGTTTCAATGTCCATTTCTCTGATGATGCAATTGTTGATGACTGAAGTGTTGATACCAACCAAACCTAACCCCCCCCCCCCCCCTCCATATCCCACACCCCGGATTGTAAATAATGTAAATAATTCAATGTATATACCCTGATGATTATCTTGTGTGATGACTGTATTATGATGTTAGTATATATTTGATAGTATATATCTGTATCTGGACCCCGACTTAAACAAGTTAAAAAACTTATTTGGGTGTTACCATTTAGTGGTCAATTGTACGGAATATGTACTGTACTGTGCAATCTACTAATAAAAGTTTCAATCAATCAATCAATCAATCAATCAACAACATAGCTGTAAAGCTGGCTTCACCTAAGGAAGGCACACATGACATACACAGAGCCTAACCAGGCAGATTTGAATTGTTGTTTTGGGCAGTAGACGGGATCTTTGATCCAAGACACAACTTACATTTAACTAAAATGTTCTTTTCTTTGTGCTCGACAAAAGAAAAGAAGTGAGAATATCTCATACTTGCCAACCCTCCCGAATTTCACTGCCTCTCCCTGGGACAACCATTCTCCAAATTTCTGCCGATTTCCAGCCGGACTTAAGGCACGCCCCCTCCCGGTCTGTGCGGATCTGAGTGGGGACAGCCTGTCGTCACGTCCGCTTGGCCAACCAAAAAGTAACCACAGAACACTATACCGTATAGGCGTATAGTGTTCTGTGGTTACTTTTTTGTTGGCCAACGGTTGTATTGCGCACCCCTCTCCCCTCCCCTCCCCTCCCCTTCCCACACTCAGACACACAGTCACACGCACACACAGAGAGCGCAGAGGAAGAATCAGAAGCACGTCTCTGCTTTGCTGGAATAAAACACACTCAGATCCTCAGTTTCTAGCCGATACTACATAAAAAATAACGTAAAATAACACAGTAACGCATCATGTAGTAACGGTAACTGAGTTATTGAATATAAAAAAATAACGCGTTAGATTACTAGTTACCGCCGAAACTAACGGCGTTACAGTAACGCGTTACTTTGTAACGCGTTAGTCCCAACACTGGTAGTACTACATTACACCAATTTCTGTGACTTTTCGCATTTAGATTCTGTTTTTAGCAAACATTGATTGCATCCCCGATTCCGATGGCACGCAAATCTATGATTCTATTTACTTCCGCGTACCCAGAAGTGGGGCAATGAAAGGTCGATTCCGATTGGCTGTTCTGCCGTGCCTTTTTTTATGCTTTGCAGCAGCGCCTGAATGAATGTGACAGCGCACGTGTAATAATTACAACAGTCACCTGAATAAAAAAGTACCGATAGCAGTATCATTAGTCCAGAAGTTTCACGGTTTGCTTGGATCGACCCAATTAGGAACTGCTACCTAAAAATACCAGTACTCGATGGACATCCCTAGTCATATGTATTCAGAACCTCTGCTCAATATTGAGTAGAAGCACATTTTTGAGTTAGTACAATCATAAGTCTTCTTGGGAATGATCCTCTGCCATTATTCCTTGGAGATCCTCTCCAGTTCAGGTTGGATGGGAACGCTGGTGGACAGCTATTTTCAGGTCTCTCTAGAAATGCTCAATTGGGTTTAGGTCAGGGCTCTGCTTGAGCCAGTCAAAAATGGTCACAGAATTGTTCCGATGCCACTCCTTTGTTATTTTAGCTGTGTGCTTAGAGTCATTGTGCTGTTGGAAGGTGAACATGTGGCCCAGTCTGAGGTCCTGAGCATTCTTGAACATGTTTTCTTACAGGATATCTCTGTACTTGGCCACATTCATCTTTCCTTCACTTGCAACCAGTCGTCCTGTCCTGTCCCTGCAGCTGAAAAACACCCCCATAGCATGATGCTGCCACCACCATGTTTCACTATTGGGATTGTATTGGGCAGGTGATGAGCAGTGCCTGGTTTTCTCCACACATACCGCTTAGAATTAATACAAAAGTTCAATCTTGGTCTCATCAGACCAGAGAATCATATTTCTCATAGTCTGGGAAGTATTTGTTTTTTGGCAATCTATGCAGACTTTCATATGTCTTGCACTGAGGAGAGGCTTCCGTTGGGACAGTTATAAAACCCCCACTGGTGGAGGGCTGCACTGATAGTTGACTTTGTGGAACTTTCTCCCATCTCCCTTCTGCATCTCTGCAGCTCAGTCATCCAGGTATTTGGTCTATTCTTTGCCTCTCTCACCAAGGCTCCTCTCCCACGATTGCTCAGTTTGGCTGGACGGCCAGGTCTAGGAAGAGTTGTGGTCATCCCAAACGTCTTCCATTTCAAGATTATGGAGGCCACTGTGCTCTTAGGAACCTTGAGGGCTGCAGAAATAGTTTTGCAACCTTGGCCAGATCTGTGCCTTGTCACAATTCTATCTCTGATCTCCTTGGGCAGTTCCTTTGACCTCATGATTCTAATTCACTCTGACATGCACTGTGAGCTGTAAGGTCTTATATTGACACATGTCTGCCTTTCCTAATCAAGCGCAATCAGTTTAATTGAACACAGCCAGACTCCAATGACGGAGAAGGACCTTCTCAAAGAGGTACAGAAGAATTGGACAGCATGTGACAGCAAATGATTGTAATACTTATTACTAAAGTGATCCATCCATCCATCCATTTTCTACCGCTTATTCCCTTTGGGGTCGCTGGAGCCTATCTCAGCTACAATCGGGCGGAAGGCGGGGTACACCCTGGACAAGTCGCCAACTAATCACAGGGCCAACACAGATAGACAGACAACATTCACACTCACATTCACACACTAGGGCCAATTTAGTGTTGCCAATCAACCTATCCCCAGGTGCATGTCTTTGGAGGTGGGAGGAAGCCGGAGTACCCGGAGGGAACCCACGCAGTCACGGGGAGAGCATGCAAACTCCACACAGAAAGATCCCGAGCCCGGGATTGAACCCAAGACTACTCAGGACCTTCGTATTGTGAGGCAGATGCACTAACCCCTCTGCCACCGTGCTGCCCTACCAAAGTAATATTTCAGTTTTTCTTTTAATACATTTGCGGAAATGTCTATATTTGTTTTCTTCTGTCAAGATGTGGTGTTAAGTTGGTATGTTTATCAATAAGATTTTATCAATAAGATACCCTTATCAATATTCCGTTATTCAGCAGTACTATACTGAACAAAAATATAAATACAACACCTATGTTTTTGCTCCAATTTTCTCAAAGATCTAAAACTTTTGCTATGTACACAAAAGTCATATTCCTCTCAAATATTGTTCATAAACCTGTCTAAATCTGTTAGTGAGCACTTCTTTGCCAAGATCACCCATCCACCCTCACAGGTGTGGCATATCAAGATGCTGGTTAAACAGCATGATTATTGCACAGGTGTGCCTTAGGCTGCCCACAATAAAAGGGCATTCTGAAATGTGCAGTTTTGCTTTATTAGGGGTCTGGGCATCCCAAACATGCTCAATGCGTGACATGTCCGGTGAATATGCTGGCTAAATAAGAACTGGGATGTTTTCAGCTTCCAGGAATTGTGTACATATCCTTGCAACATGGGGCCATGCATTGTCATGCTGCAACATGAGGTGATGGTCTCTGGTGAATGGCACAACAATGGGCCTCAGGATCTCGTCACGGTATCTCTGTGCATTCAAAATCAATCAATCAATCAATCAATCAATCAATGTTTATTTATATAGCCCTAAATCACAAGTGTCTCAAAGGGCTGCACAAGCCACAACGACATCCTCGGTACAAAGCCCACATAAGGGCAAGGAAAAACTCACCCCAGTGGGACGTCAATGTGAATGACTATGAGAAACCTTGGAGAGGACCGCATATGTGGGTAACCCCCCCCCCTCTAGGGGAGACCGAAAGCAATGGATGTCGAGTGGGTCTGACATAATATTGTGAATGCCATCAATAAAATGCACTTACGTTCGTCACTAGAGAAAAGCGCTATATAAAACATAAATCACTTTATAAATGACTACAAATGTGCAAACTGCTTTACGGCATACGTCACTCGCCCTTTCCCCATTCGTTGCAAAGACGGAAGTCCATGCAAACGCCTTCGTGCAATTACTGCTATCATGGCAGAAGCTGCAAAACAAAAAAACAAAAAAAAGTTTAATAAGTTTTGTCTGAGGAAAAAAAAAAAAGGAAGGCTACCCAGATAAAAGGACAGTGAAGGATCAACATTGGCCCGCTGGCGTGAGCTCAAAGACAAGGAGGGATTTCAGACCAATGCTGCCTTGGCTCTGTTCCTGCTTCAGTAGTAAGTGACTTTCGATGCTCACATCACAATGATAATGTTAGCTATCGGAAATTAGTGTGGTAGCAATAAATAGCCCCCAGCTTGATATTTCGCAGTTCCACACTGACACAACCAGCCACGCAACACTGCAAAGCGCAAATATAAAGTTTGAGTAAAATATGTAGGTTTCTACTATGGAAAGATCAGTCATACTGAATCACTGTGGGATTATCGTGTCAGTTTGTATGTACGTGACGTATGTAGTTTCTGACGATTTTACGACACTATGCGCTGGTCCTCATGGGAAATGTGGTCTTCCTTCAGGCAAAACACTACCACTTTGGTCCACAGCCGTGGCTAAAATCAACCAAAACTGAAAGTTCTTCACATGGAAACTGCAAAATCGTTATAAGAGACATGACGATAGATTAGGGCTGGGCGATATATCGATATACGCGATATATTGCGGGTTTGTCTCTGTGCGATATGGAAAATGACTATATCGTGATATTCGAGTATACGTTCTCACGCAGTTGCTTTTAGCTGCTGGCATTACACTACAGGCTCTCCTCGCTCTTTCCTGTGTCTCCTTCTCACAGACAGACAAGCGCACCTTCTTACACACGTCACATACTGTCACGTCATACGTCACATATGTATACTCCCTCGTGCAGCAAAGAGGTAGCAGCATGGGTAACGTTAGCTGTGATGCTAGCGCAGCCGTGCGAGTGGTAATACGAGAGAAAGAAGGTGCGAATCTGGTAACAAATGAAGGAATAATTAATTCCCTCAAAAAACAGCAGGCGGTCCATCGTCTGGCGGTGGTTTGGCTTCAAGTGGGAATATGTCGAACAGACAACCGTAATTTGTCAAGTGTGGGGCAAAAGCGTTGCTATAAAAAGTAGCATTACTGCTAATATGTAGCATCATTTGAAAAGTCACCTGCTAGAGAATGAAGAGTGCTTACTCCGCATGTCAACATCTCCGTTCAGTGCCACATGCCCACACCATCAAAAGGCAAACATTTCCAGATCAACACCGTATGAAAAAAATAGTGATTTTTTTAGTTGTGATTTCCTTCTCTGCATGAAAGTTTTAAAGTAGCATAAATGCAGTATGAAGAAGAATGTTTTAATGTAGACACATATAATCATCACACTGCTGTGATTATATGCATCAAGTGTTCATTCAAGGCTAAGGCAAAATATCGAGATATATATCGTGTATCGCGATATGGCCTTAAAATATCACAATATTAAAAAAAAGCCATATCGCCCAGCCCCACGATAGATGTTTTTTTTTGCATTATAAATATTAAATAAATGTGATCAAAAGTTTGCTTACGATGGAGCCTATGCGAGGCGCGCAATTCCGTTTCTAAAGCTCTTAAAACAACATCCAAACACCTCCAATAGGGTTTTATATACTTGATTTAAGTATATATGTAATGTAACTGGCATATTTTTAATTAAATCTAATATTTACCTGTTTTGATCATATTAAGCATACGCGGCGCCATCATTTAAAAAACGCATTGCATTGTTTTTTTCTCTAGCACTGATTAATACTCACTGCAGACTTCATGAGAGCCAACAAACACAATAAAACATCACTTACTGTACAATGTCTGCTCTCATTAGGATGCAGACTGCGAGGGTGCTCATATATTCCCATTTAGATGACGAATGACTCATAATCCTCGAAACGAAAAGGGGTGGAGGGCGGGGAAGGACCTGTTGTCCCCGCCAGTTTTGGTTCCTAAATGGCTGTCAAAGTGTACCAACTTGTCTGAATACCTACTCAGACGTCTTCTGTCCAGGTGAGATGCATGATTTATGATCTACAATAAACTCCCAGGCAGCAAGGAAGTAGTGATCACGGCGCCACTATAAATAATAGGCCTGCGTTAGCGCTTATAATAACAATATCACAAATACTTGGTTAATATTCAAGTCACGAAACGTAAATGGAGTATCGCTGTCGCTTTTTGAATGGTTATTTATCGGATTTTATGGGCGAAATAGATGAGCTACCATTTGCTCCGCTGTAAGCAGAGTTTTATTTACTTTTATTCAGTATTTACAATGAATTAAACAAATGTAATCCATCAGTCTTCATGTCTTTCATAATGATTGTAAACGATAGGCAAAAAAAATAAAAATGCAGTTCCTCTTTAAGTGGAGCTTTAAAAAGTATATTTAAAAATGAGATTTTATTAATAAACATGCATCCATCCATCCATTTTCAACGGTTTGTCTCTCTCTGGGTCGCAATTAACATTTATTAACACACACAAAACAGAGTATAGACTGAAGGCTAAGCTCGTGACTTCAATTCCATTTGTTCTATCAATCATCTTTCGTTATCATTCATTATGGGTGACCTACTGTACCATGTACATAGTGTATATACCTCCCGCCACATTTTTTGTGTATATCGTTTTTCAAATCACCTGACATGTATACTGTGTGTATGTACATAATTTATCAATTTTTTTTTACGTAATTTTTTTTATACATGTTACAGGTTATATATCTTTTATTATTGAATGTATCAAATGTGATGCATATTTAATGGACCACAAGGGAAACAAGCCTTTTGGCTTTTTGTGCCATCCATTTGCCTTTTCAAAGCATTACATGGATTCAATTCTTTAAGATGTCAATAAACTTCTTAATCAATCAATCAATGTTTAATAAACGTATGAGGATTTTAAGTGTCAAAAAAAGGCCTTTTTACGGATGTCTCCATTAGTCGCGTTTTTCCACTGGAAACAGACCCACTCTGCTTTGCCCTAATACCTCGTCCTCATGGCGCTGCTATGTCTGTATGATTACCATAATCATTTGTAAAGCATAGAAAGCGCTGTGTCTCTATAGCTTCAGAAACCACTTGAATAATCTGGATAGTTTAAGGTTTACTATCATTTGAAAATAGCATCGCAAATCCTCTTACCAGCTACAGCTTCCATGTTAAAGGTTTAAGAAAATAATTTGGAAGCATTTAGCCGGCCGGATTAAAAAGCTTAACAGTATGTACAGTATGTACACTGTAGACCAGGGGTGCTCATTACGTCGATCGCGATCTACCGGTCGATCTCGGAGGGTGTGTAAGTCGATCACCAGCCAGCCATTAAAAAAAATAGTCCTAAAAATGAGCGATCATAAATCTTCACTATGACGTCACTTTCGTCACTTGATTGACATTCACGGCACCCGAGGGTCTTCTGAGATGATGCTGGCTGCTGCCAGCTCATTAAAATTACCGACTGGAAGGCGAGAAACACTTTATTTCAACAGACTCTGGCGCCGTATCTGTCGTCAAAACTCCAAAGACCGACTGCACAGTTGCACAATAAAAGCGCTACTTCATCCTGCCTGCGCTACCAAAATAAGAGTCTCAGAAAGCTGGCGTGCACAAGCTAGCAAGCTACGGAGTTTGCCGACAATGTATTTCTTGTAAAGTGTATACAAAGGAGTACGGAAGCTGGATAAATAAAATGCCAAAAACCAATCACTTTCATGTGGTATTGGACAGAAAGGAGGACTTTTTTTCTCCTCCATTCGAAAATGCGGACCTTATCAGCACTACTGTCTGATTCCAATCAATGCAAGTCATCACAATCAGGTAATACACTAACTTATATTCTTGTCTTCATGAAAGAAATGAATCTATATGTGTTAAACATGCTTGTATTATCTCTAAACACTTTTAACTTATTAACAATATTAACTATATGTGTTAAACATGCTTGTATTATCTTTAAACACCTTTAACTTATTACCAATATTAACTATAAGTGTTAAACATGCTTGTATTATCTTTAAACACCTTTAACTTGTTAACAATATTAACTATGTGTTAAACATTCTTGTATTATCATTAAACACCTTTAATTTATTAACAATATTAACTATATGTGTTAAACATGCTTGTATTATCTCTAAACACTTTTAACTTATTAACAATATTAACTATATGTGTTAAACATGCTTGTATTATCTTTAAACACCTTTAACTTATTACCAATATTAACTATAAGTGTTAAACATGCTTGTATTATCTTTAAACACCTTTAACTTGTTAACAATATTAACTATGTGTTAAACATTCTTGTATTATCATTAAACACCTTTAATTTATTAACAATATTAACTATATGTGTTAAACATGCTTGCATTATCACTAAACCTCTTTAACTTGTTAACAATATTAACTATATGTGTTAAACATGTTTGCATTATCTTTAAACACCTTTAACTTAACAATATTAACTATATGTGTTAAACATGCTTGTATTATCATTAAACACCTTTAACTTGTTAACAAAAACATATGTTTCATAAATAAGTAAATATAAATTATATATATGAATGAGGTAGATCCCCACGACTTGATCAATTGAAAAGTAGCTCGCCTGCAGAAAAAGTGTGAGCACCCCTGCTGTAGACCACGGGCCGTACTTTACCCATGTCTGCTGTAGACCCTATCATGTGCCTCTCAGTTATTCAATTCCGTTTTACACAATAAGAAACAAATGCATACAGTATTGTACTTACAAAATGTAATCAGGTCATGTCTCAGCTTTTTTGCTGGACAACGTTGACCGAATTGACTTGTTAGAAAGCATCCTCTGCTGGATTCATAGCTGCAGCACGCTGTATACAGTACACATGCGTGCAGGCCAGTATATGTACAAAATAAAATGTGTCCAAAGATTAGGCTGGTGCGCCTCTTTAACCCGCAAATTACAGTATATTTATGGAAATCAAACATTTCTGCCTCGTATTTATGTGGGATGCACGACAATGGAAATTTGAACCAATACCCATAACTGATCATTTCCAGTCCTTTACAACCGATAACGATGTACAAAACCCAAAACCAGTGAAGTTGGCACGTTGTGTGAATCGTAAATAAAAACAGAAAACAATGATTTGCAAATCCTTTTCAACCTATATTCAATTGAATAGACTGCAAAGACAAGATATTTAAAGTTCGAACTGGTAAAATTTGATACTTTGATGTTTCACAGAATCTGGCACAAGTGGCAAAAAAGACTGAGAAAGTTGAGGACTGCTCATCAAACATTTATTTGGAACATCCCACAGGTGAACAGGCTAATTGGGAACAGGTGGGTGCCATGATTGGGTATGCAAACAGCTTCCATGAAATGCTCAGTCATTCACAAACAAGGATGGGGCGAGGGTCACCATTTTGTGAACAAATGTGTGAGCAAATTGTCTAACAGTATTTCTCAATGAGCTATTGCAAGTAATTTAGGGATTTCACCATCTACGGTCCGTCATATCATCAAAAGGTTCAGAGAATCTGGAGAAATCACTGCACGTAAGCGGCAAGCCTGAAAGCCAACATTGAATGCCCGTGACCTTTGATCCTCCGGCGGTACGGCATCAAAAAGCGACATCAGTGTGTAAAGGATATCACCACATGGGCTCAGGAACACTTCAGAAAACCACTGTCAGTAACTACAGTTTGTCACTACATCTGTAAGTGCAAGTTAAAACTCTACTATGCAAAGCCAAAGCCATTTATCAACAGCACCCAGAAACGCCGCCAGCTTTGCTGGGCCTGAGCTCATCTAAGATGGACTGATGCAAAGTAGAAGAGTGTTCTGTGGTCTGACGAGTCCACATTTTAAAATTGTTTTTTGAAACTGTGGACGTCATGTCCTCCGGACCAAAGAGGAAAAGAACCATCCGGACTGTTGTAGGCGCAAAGTTCAAAAGCCAGCATCTGTGATGGTATGGGGGTGTATTAGTGCCCAAGGCATGGGTAACTTACACATCTGTCCAGGCACCACCTGTTGGCGTTTCAGTGTTATAACTTCACCTTTATCGTTAGTTTTTAAGCCAAAATGTGTTCGTTCTCCCTTTTCTGTCGACACACCGTGTCTGCTTGTAAGTACTTTGTGATTGTGCGCTGCCGAACATGCTCCTCTGCTCTTAAAACCAGCAATGACACGACGTGACGACGACGGGGGTGCAGGGTGGTGATGGGGGACCGGTACTTTTCAGAGGCGGTATAGTACCGAATATGATTCATTAGTATCGCGGTCCTATACTAATACCGGTATACCGGACAACCCTACCAGCTATTAACAGTAAATTAATAAATAGAATAATAATCCAATTTCTACTGCTTGACCCTCATCATTTTGACACAATAATAGAATGGGAAATGACACAATATGTTACTGCATACGTCAGCAGCCAAATTAGGAGCCTTTGTAGCCTAAGTAAGCCGTTTGCTTACTTACTACTAAAAGTGAAGTTGCCTCATATGTTCACTACTTTATTTAATGCCAAAACTGTTCTTTGATCGCAAAAATTAATGTATCATAAGATCTTTTTTTGTAAAATAAAGCCAATAATGCCATTTTTGTGGTTTCCTTTATTTCGAAAAGAATCAAAATACATTTTGGTACCGATATCGCCACCAAAATATTGGTATCGGAACAACCCTAACCAGGTGTCGGCTTAGCAACACGGGCAGATTCGTAATCCTTCTATATATCTTCCTGATGGTGAATTTGAAGTAACTCATCAGATTTGTTGTGTTGCCACTCACCTTTTTCCCTTCTGTGTGCAATGCAGGAATGTATATATCTGTGGCAAACAAAGGGCCCAACGATCTACAAGCCCATATCGACACTACAAAGCACAAAACAGCTGTGCAGGGCGAGAGCTCGTCTGCTGTTTTTTTGTTTAAATTTAATTAACTTGTTTTGAGGCATTATTTATGTTTAGATTATATACAAGAGGTTATTTTGAATATTTCTACCTCTGCACTTTTTTTCAAAACTGTGAATGTTACAGAATATAAGTGTGACTTATTTTGTTATACTGTCAACCAGTGTTGGCGTTAACACACTTTTTGTGTCTTTTTAACGCATTGAAATCAGAAAGGACGCAGATTCTTTATTTTTTTTTACCATTTGCGGCCCACAGCTAATATTTTAAAGGTCCACGGCACATTCTAAAAATACTATTAAAATAAACAAAAACATAACAAAAGTGAAATAAAAAAGCTTACAGGTGAAATGTAATTTAGAAACAGTTGCAATGTTGACTAATAAAACAAAGCTGTTTTTTTTTCTTTCAAACGGTCATTGCTCAAAACATATTTTTGAATCAAAATCAATGTTATTATGAATTATTGACCTATCAAAGGTTCCGATTACTTCACATCAAATATTCCACTTTGAAAGATATTTATATATAATATTATTTTTATTATTATTATTATTATATTTATATACAATATAATTCACTTCAATATATATTTGTGTGTTTGTCATAAAAAACATAGTTTTTAGGCAGAAAACAAACAAACAAAAAAACAACATAAAAAACTAAAACATTTTGAAATGAGGAATAGATCTGAAGTTGATGTAGACTCCAGAGATTTAAGCGTTAAATATACAATGTATGTATGCCCTGGCACACCATTATCATCATTTCATGACCGAAGCAAAACACTTTTTACACTTTTATACTGAAATAAATACACATACAACTTCCATCCATCCATCCATTTCCTACCGCTTGTCCTGTTTGGGGTCGCGGGGGGTGCTGGAGCCTATCTCAGCTGCATTCAGGCGGAAGGCGGTGTACACCCTGGACAAGTCGCCACCTCATCACAGAGCCATCGCCAGACAACATTCACACTCACATTCACACACTAGGGTCAATTTAGCGTTGCCAATCAACCTATCCCCAGGTGCATGTTTTTGGAGGAGGGAGGAAGCCGGAGTACCCAGAGGGAACCCACGCAATCACGGGGAGAACATGCAAACTCCACACAGAAAAAATCCCGAGCCCGGGATTGAACCCAGGACTACTTATTAAATAAAAACATAGAAAAAACTACCAGCAGCGGTAAAGTTTAGATCCATGAAGGAAAGAAGAAAGTCAATGAATGTTTATAACTGAATCCATTTACATATGCTTACACATTTGTTTTCTTTTGTATTATTTTTTTTAAATGAATTAAGTAACGTTTATGACAAGCTTTTTCCAAAACACAATATAGAATGTGAGATATAACAGGATAATGCATACATTTGTCATTTGTTTTCAAAACGCTTGCAAAAAAGTGGGACCGGACCCCAAAAATGTACTGTGGGACCCCATTGTTATGACTTGATGGGGTCCCTGGGACCCCATTTTGAAAATTCCTAGCGCCAACACTGCTGTCAACAGAGGAGAAAAAAAATGCTTTATTTAAATAAATATATGTATTGATCCGTTGTGGTGAAGAAGGAGCTGAGCCGGAAGGCAAAGCTCTCAATTTACCGGTCGATCTACGTTCCCATCCTCACCTATGGTCATGAGCTTTGGGTTATGACCGAAAGGGCAAGATCACGGGTACAAGCGGCCGAAATGAGTTTCCTCCGCCGGGTGGCGGGGCTCTCCCTTAGAGACAGGGTGAGAAGCTCTGCCAACCGAGGGGGAGCTCAAAGTAAAGCCGCTTCTCCTCCACATCGAGAGGAGCCAGATGAGGTGGTTCGGGCATCTGGTCAGGATGCCACCCGAACGCCTCCCTAGGGAGGTGTTTAGGGCACGTCCGAACGTTAGGAGGCCGCGGGGAAGACCCAGGACATGTTGGGAAGACTATGTCTCCCGGCTGGCCTGGGAACGCCTCGGGGTCCCACAGGAAGAGCTGGACGAAGTGGCTGGGGAGAGGGAAGTCTGGGCTTCCCTGCTTAGGCTGCTGCCCCCGCGACCCGACCTCGGGTAAGCGTAAGAAGATGGATGGATGGATGGATGGATGGATAAATAAATATATTATTTATAAAGCAAGTTCGAGTATCATACATAGTTTTCACGCCCGACTGATTTCCCATGATGCTCCGCGCGATCCGCCATTTTAAAAGGCAAGCGCACCGGTACAACATCAGCAAATTCATCGAACCCGTTCACAAACGTATGCATAATGGCCGAGAAACCAGCAAAAAAGAAGTATAAAGAAGGCTTGGACAACCAGACGTTGGAAAGATACAACCAGAAGACACAATGCATAGGCGTTGACCCGTACGAAGTGCCGAAACAAAGTTTCACGTATGACCACAAATGCCTCCCGGCCATAACGTACATAGACATTTTGAACTACCTCGTCAATTACACCAGTGCCTATACAATGGAGGAATTGAGGGCATTCAAGTCTCTGGAGGCGTACAACCAGTTTATTAACGGATGGGTCAGCGACGTTAAAAGCATGACTGCAAACGAGAAAGTGCTTGTAGTGGGCAGGGTATGTATATATAACGTACATTAAAACCATGTGTTTAGCGAGGACACGTCGGACTCCTCTAACTTATGACAAGGTTGATACCTAAATATTTTATCCATTGAGATCTACAACTCATTTCGTGTACAAGCAACCTGGGCTTCGCTTTCATGGTCCATCCCATAAAGGGCTTCGAGAATAGCAAATTGACAAAAAAATAAACAATACATCGTTCTAAAATGTTTAATAAACAGATTGAGACGTAATCCTACCTGTTACAAAGTGATCAGAACATATTTTGGAATGTTGAGATGGCTCCTCTTTCCTGTTGATGCTTGCCAACCACAAGCGTCGTCTCTCCTCGCTGATTTTCCTTGTCTGTTCTCCTTCGTTGTGTCTAATTTTAGGAATACTGAAAAATCCTCGCTGCACTGATCCATCCCGTCGATTTGTACATCCATTCACCCAACAGGAAATAACCATTATGCGCCTTTCACCAGTGTTTGCTCGAAGCTATTGTCAATAATCGTGAAGCGTGTCAACTAGGCCAGGTGTGTTTTGTTTGCCTCCCAAGATGGCGGATGACCCGGGATAACCCGGATGTGTGACGTCACGTAAACACCATGTATTGGCAAATTTTCACTTGGCGTGCTGCCTGCCTTGGCACACATGTGTCCTCTTTCTGGGATTTCAGAATATGGTCAGCCTAAATTAGAGTAATATCTCATAATAAATCGCACTGCCAATAAATTAATTTTCCTTCAAGAATAAAGTGAGTGCCAAAAATGGCCGCCAGGCTGCACTTTACACAACAGGTGGACTCTTGCATAGTAACTTTGGCTACAATCCAGCATTTACATTGTTGTCTCTAATCCACACACAAGTGTAATAAAACCCTGCTTTTGGATGACTTTATTTTTCCATGTCCTTGTTACCGACTTGGAAACAAAAGCGATTCTTCCTCTCACACACACACACACTTTCGTGACGTCACTAAACAAGTGCACGCGAGGAAGCCGAGCCAACTTGTTCCACCTGTCAATCACGCGACCACGCGGTCACAAGATTGCGCAGATAAAGACCTTCACTACTGCTCCATATCGTCGTTATCGTTACGTATTTTCTAATCTACGTTAAACACTTCAAACGTAGCGCTGGGAACATGTTTAAGTCGATCACTTCCGTCCCTTTCGCGGCTTAGCACCGCCCTGCAGCGCGCACCTGTGACGCGCATCAGCCACACCTCTGTGCCGCACGGTGCTTTTTGCTCTACAGTCAGGTGTCATTTCGTCCGGAAGTCAGGTAAACGCGTACACCTGACATGCGGGAGGCCCTGGCTTACCTGCACGACTCGGCGCTGGTTGCGGGCTTCCAGCGGCGATGTGGACTCTTCCTGGTCGAGGTAACGCGTCACAGACGCGGGGGGGCTATTGACCAATCAGGTGGTCCGCACCAGAAGACTTGGGACCACCAGGACAGCAAATCAAACTGCAAATATGGAGAAAATGTATGTATTGACATTGAAGACAAATATTTTCAAATACATCTAATTAGAACCAAATCTAGATCATATAAAAACGCAATCATTTTTAATTGTATCGTCATAGTTTTAAATACAAATAATTTAAAATAAATTATTATTAATTAACTTAAATTGAAAAAATATGTCAAGAACAACATCGGCTATGTTATTATTAGTGGTTTAACATAACTTCTTTTTTTTTTCAAAGTGTCATTATTATTCTCAATTACTAATTATATTGATTAAAAAATTGCTCGTCATCAAAAATTGATAAGGGGTGCTAACAGCAGTTTTAAGAATATATGCAACTAATAGTAATACTAATAATAGTTTTAAATAAAATATAACAAATTATTATAAAATCTACACTCGACTAAAAAGCAATTATTTTAAATAGTGTGTTCATCAATCAATCAATCAATCAATATTTACTTATACAGGTATAGCCCTAAATCACGAGTGCCTCAAAGGGCTGCACAAGCCACAACGACATCCCACATCAGGGCAAGAAAAAACTCAACCCAATGGGATAACAATGAGAAACCTTGGAGGGGACCGGTGCAATGGACATCGAGTGGATATAGCATAATATTGTGAGAGTCCAGTCCATAATGGATCTAACATAATAGTGAGAGTGTTAATAATTTGATTAATAAATCAATTAAATCAAATATTTTTATACGAGACTATATATTTAATTTCAGCACATTTTAAATCATGTCTGCAGAATTATTTTAGATATAAATATATTAAACTAAAACAAAAATATACAAGAAAAATACATTTTAAATATTGTCTAAATAGGAAATTTAAATATATACTTAAATATATCAAATTAAAAAAATATGTGAAGAACAACATCGGCTATGTTATTACTAGTGGTTTAACATAACTTTTTTTTTTCTTAAAAGTGTCATTATTATTCACAATTACTAATTATTTTGATAAAAAATTTGCTTGTCATCAAAAATTGCTAAGGGGTGCAACAAGCCCTTTTAAGAAAACATTTCAAATGCAACTAATAGTAATAATAATAATAATAGTTTTAAATATGACAAATTATAATAAAATCTACACTGGACTAAAAACAATAATTTTAAGTAGTGTGTTAATAATTTGGATTAATAAATAAATTCAATCAAATAATTTTATATGAGACTATATATTTAATGTTAACACATTTTAAATAATGTCTTGAGAGTGTTAATAATTTGATTAATAAATCAATTAAATCAAATATTTTTATACGAGACTATATATTTAATTTCAGCACATTTTAAATCATGTCTGCAGAATAATTTTAGATATGAATATATTAAACTAAAACAAAAATACACAAGAAAAAATACATTTAAAATATTGTCTAAATAACAATTAAAATATATACTTAAATATATCAACTTAAAAAAATATATTGAGCACAACATCGGCTATGTTATTATTAGTGGTTTAACATAACTTTTTTTTTTCAAAGTGTCATTATTATTCGCAATTACTAATTATGTTGATAAAAAATGCTCGTCATCAAAAATTAATAAGGGGTGCAAACAGCCCTTTTAAAAATAAATGCAACTAATAGTAATAATAATAATAGTTTTAAATAAAATATAACAAATTATTATAAAATCTACACTGGACTAAAAAGCAATAATTTTAAATAGTGTGTTAATAATTTTGATTAATAAATAAATTAAATCAAATCATTTTATATGAGACTATATATTTAATTTTAACACATTTTAAATAATGTATTCAGAATAATTTTAGATATAAATATTTTAAACTAAAACTAAAATACACAAGAAAAAATACATTTTAAATATTGTCTAAATAATAATTAAAATATATACTTATATATATCAAATTTAAAAAATATATTGAGCACTATGTTATTATTAGTGGTTTAACATAACTTTTTTTTCAAAGTGTCATTATTATTCGCAATTACTAATTATATTGATAAAAAAATTGCTCGTCATCAAAAATTGATAAGGGGTGCAAGCAGCCCTTTTAAGAATAAATGCAACTAATAGTAATAATAATAATAGTTTTAAATAAAATATAACAAATTATACTATATATTTAATTTTAACACAATCAAATATTGATTTAATAATGATGATGAGGATGATTTAATAATCACATCAAATATTTTAAATGAGAACATATATTACATTATAAACAAAGTCTACACTAAGAAAAACTAATTTTAGATATCTTGAGGATAATTTTATATACAAATATATTAAATTAAAAATAATCATTAAATCATTAAAAATATATACTCAAATACATAAATTTAGAACTAAATATACACGAGTAAAAACACTCGTATTAAGTATTGTCTGATAATTTTGAATACATAGCTATTAAATTAGAACAAAATCTACACTTAAAACACATGTTCAATGTTGTTTTACAAATGATCTTAAATATTAATTGATTTAAAAATGTTAAATTACAATAAAATTTACACTGGAATAAAAAGTGATAATTTTAAAGTCTGTTTTAAGAAATAATTTTAAATTAAAATATATTTAAAGATATCCAATAAGAAACATCTACACTAGAAAAAACACATTTTGGATATTATCGCCAGAATCATTTCCAATACAAACATATTGAAACAAATATACGACTAATATTTTTTAAATACAAAAATACTCAAATATATTGAATTGGAATTAAATCTTCACTGGAAAATATTGCTTATATTAAATACAGTCCGATATTAATTTTGATTACAAATTAATTTCAATATACTAAATTAGAACCAAAGCTGCACAAAAAAAATACACACATTTTAAATATTGTCCTTATAATTTCAAATACTAATATATTTATACATAATCTAGACTAGAAAACGAACAAAGTCAAAAGCAAACATTATCACGAATAGTCAATCAGGCTCTGACTGGCTTTTCTCGTTTGTCTTGCTGCCTGTGTTTGCTACCGTTTATACAGTGACAAGTTGAGTAAGACGTTTACATTTGTCCTTCTGCTTTTTTGTCGACGAGTGTCTGATTCAAAGCATAAATTAGTGTTAAATGTAATGAAAAAAATATATATATATTATTTTTTAGTAGCTTTAGAAAGTGATGTACTTGGTGCTAAACAAATCCTACTATTCAAAAGTAATGTACTGTATACACATTATACTGCTGTCTATTCAGGATGGATGAAAAGTAACTCCCTGATTTATGTTGTCAACAAACACTTTCAATATCCATGCATTAGTGGAAAAGTAAACACATTTTAGTAGTATTTTTTTTATGTAAGAGCTGGAGTTGTCCAGGAATTGTGTCCAATGATTTCAGCAGCATTTCTTGTGAGATGAAGAACATAACTTCCTGTATTTGCCATTCAAGTCTTTGGTTTGGTACAAGACACTTCTTACTGTAACCAACTCCAATGAATACAGTCACAGGGTGTACAAAAGTGATATTCAACTGGCGGCCCGGAATGACACCAAAGAGTGCTCCTGTTGTATAGAGCAGTGGTTCTCAACCTTTTTTCAGTGATGTACCCCCTGTGAACATTTTTTTTAATTCAAGTACCCCCTAAACAGAGCAAAGCATTTTCGGTTGAAAAAAAGAGATAAAGAAGTAAAATACAGCACTATGTCATCAGTTTCTGATTTATTAAATTGTATAACAGTGCAAAATATTGCTCATTTGTAGTGGTCTTTCTTGAACTATTTGGGAAAAAAAGATATAAAAATAACTAAAAACTTGTTGAAAAATAAACAAGTGATTCAATTATAAATATGTCCACATAATGGATGGAATAGCCTACTTGATTTGATGTTCAGTTTATGAACTTACATTCATATTTTGTTGAAGTATTATTCAATAAATATATTTATAAATTATTTTTGAATTGTTGCTATTTTTAGAATATTAAAAAAAAAATCTCACATACCCCTTGGCATACCTTCAAGTACCCCCAGGGGTACGCGTACCCCCATTTGAGAACCACTGGTATAGAGGAACTTGGACCATTGTGAACAATAGGGTCCAAAGTTGTGATTTACATCACTGAGGCATTCCTCAAGGCAACTCTTTAAGTCCTCTCCTTTTTTGGCAGTTATAATTTTTTTGTAATGTGATTTATGTAACTAAGGTGTTGCTGTAGCTTGTTCAGTTCAGATGCAGTCAGTAGTCGTTTGTTCAACTTCTTTAGGTATACTAGTGGTGTTCCTCAAGGTTCCATTTTAAGTCCCCTCCTTTTCATTATTTGGCCTATTCAACTGGTGGCCCGTGAGTTTAGTTTAAAACAACTTGTGACTCACATTTTTGCAGCAGATTCTTATATATCCATCAATCCATTTTCTACCGCTTGTCCCTTTCGGGGTCGCTGGAGCCTATCCCAGCTGCATTCAGGCAGTAGGCGGGATACACCCTGGACAAGTCGCGACCTCATCACAGGGCATTCTTATATATATATATATATATATATATATATATATATTAGGGGTGTAACGGTACGTGTATTTGTATTGAACCGTTTTGGTACGGGGGTTTCGGTTCGGTTCGGAGGTGTACCGAACGAGTTTCCACACGGACATATTAAGTAGCGTACCGCACGTTGTGTAAACAATGCACACCGAGGCACAACACACGGCATGCTAGCAGTGACCGGGCTACGACAACATGTAAAAGCCAGAGCTGGAAGACCCTCCTGCCTCGTTAAGATTTCCCGTTTGGGAACACTTTGGCTAGGCGATACAACAATGGAAGACGGAGGTTTGCTGACATTGTTCAGCAGCTGCTTCTGACAACACGTCAAACATGCTAACCCATTTGAAGCGTCACCACCGCATTCAAGCAGCCTCTCCTCGGCAAGTCAGGCAGGGCTAAAGCAATAACAAATGTTTTTATAGCAGCAGATTTAAGACCATATTGCATTAGA
Source organism: Nerophis lumbriciformis (assembly GCF_033978685.3). Classification (NCBI taxonomy): domain Eukaryota; kingdom Metazoa; phylum Chordata; class Actinopteri; order Syngnathiformes; family Syngnathidae; genus Nerophis; species Nerophis lumbriciformis. The sequence goes on from NC_084577.2 coordinate 4,845,793, forward strand.
AACTAGATTTTGACCCACTTCTATGGTGGAAGAACAATGAGCCCATATATCCTCTTACTGCCAAGTTAGCCAGGCTGGGGGGGGAAAGAAAAGTTAATCTGAGGCTGAGTTGACTTGAAACTGTTTAATGTTGCATTTTTTATATGTAGAAGAAAAGTTTTGTCATTTTATTTAATCTGAGCAACAACTTGAGGCAGTTTATTGTTGATTAATATGGACCCCGACTTAAACAAGTTGAAAAACGTATTGGGGTGTTACCATTTAGTGGTCAATTGTATGGAATATGTACTGTACTGTGCAATCTACTAATAAAAGTCTCAATCAATCAATCAAAAAAAGCACTTTATATGTAGAAAGGTTTTGTTAAGAAACCATTTTGAGCCTAATCTTATTTAGTTTTTATTTTATATATGTTGACCACATTAACCCTGGCAATGGACCCTGTGTGTATATGTATGTTATGCCATTGTTTACAAATTTGGTAAATAAATAACCAAAAAATGTATATTTTGTTGTTTTCTTACTGTACCGAAAATGAACCGAACCGTGACCTCTAAACCGAGGTACGTACCGAACCGAAATTTTTGTGTACCGTTACACCCCTAATATATATATATATATATATATATATGATTAGGCTTTATATCTATCTATGTATCTATCTATCCATCTATCTATATATATATATATATATATATATATATATATATATATATATATACATACATACATACATAACACCCAACAGGTGCGCTCAAAACCGAAAAAAGGGCAATCATTTCATCTTGTGTCTGGGAGGGGGGGGTTGATGTGTGAGGGAGCAGGGTTGGGGTGGGGGCGGGGTTTGGTGGTAGCAGGGGTGTATAATGTAGCCCGGAAGCGTCAGGGCTGCATGGGATTCTGGGTGTTTGTTCTGTTGTTTATGTTGTGTTAAGGTGCAGATGTTCTCCCGAAATGTGTTTGTCATTCTTGTTTGGTTTTGGTTCAAAGTGTGGCGCATTATTAGTAAGAGTGTTAAAGTTGTTCTATATCGTCACCGTCAGTGTAACTTGTGTGGCTGTTGACAAAGTATGCCTTGCTGTCACGTATGTGTTCAAGCAGAAGATGTATATTGCATAACAAGTGTTGGGCTGGCACGCTGTTAATACAGCTTGTAGAGAGTGCCAAATGTTGTACCATCATGGCACGCCCTTATTATAGCTGTAAGGGTGAAAATCGGTGAATATCAATCCCGGGAGTTTTCTGCGAGAGGCACTGAAATCCGGAAGTCTCACGGGAAAATTGGGAGGTTCAGCAAGTAAGCTGCTGAGCCGCATCAGAGTGATCAAAGAGCCGCATGCGTCTCCGGAGCCGCGGGTTGCCGACCCCTGGCCCAGCCCTACATCATTATGCCTCATTTGTAGGTATATTTGAGCTCATTTCATTTCCTTTACTTATGTCTTCTTTGTATATATTTAGTTTTTCATGTCTCATGACACATTATCTGTATGGAATATTAGCCACATTTCAGATAGTTGTTTGTGTGCCATGTTGTTCCAGACCACAGCAAACATGACCTAGCTTGCCAAAGATTGTAATAAATGTATTAGAAGAAGACAGCCTGCCGTTTCCTTTAAAGGGGAACATTATCACCAGACCTATGTAAGTGTCAATATATACCTTGATGTTGCAGAAAAAAGACCATATATTTTTTTAACCGATTTCCGAACTCTAAATGGGTGAATTTTGGAGAATTTAACGCCTTTCTATTATTCGCTCTCGGAGCGGGAAGCAATCCGCCATTTTCTCAAACACATTACAAACACCGAGTCAAATCAGCTCTGTTATTTTCCGTTTTTTCGACTGTTTTCCGTACCTTGGAGACATCATGCCTCGTCGGTGTGTTGTCGGAGGGTGTAACAACACGAACAGGGACGGATTCAAGTTGCACCAGTGGCCCAAAGACGCGAAAGTGGCAAGAAATTGGACGTTTGTTCCGCACACTTTACCGACGAAAGCTATGCTACGACAGAGATGGCAAGAATGTGTGGATATCCTGCGACACTCAAAGCAGATGCATTTCCAACTGGACTGGACAGATCAGCTTTCAGGAAAAGAGAGCGGATGAGGGTATGTCTACAGAATATATTAATTGATGAAAACTGGGCTGTCTGCACTCTCAAAGTGCATGTTGTTGCCAAATGTATTTCATATGCTGTAAACCTAGTTCATAGTTGTTAGTTTCCTTTAATGCCAAACACTTACCAATCGTTGGTTAGAAGGCGATCGCCGAATTCGTCCTCGCTTTCTCCCGTGTCGCTGGCTGTCGTGTCGTTTTCGTCGGTTTCGCTTGCATACGGTTCAAACCGATATGGCTCAATAGCTTCAGTTTCTTCTTCAATTTCGTTTTTGCTACCTGCCTCCACACTCCATCTGTTGAATCGCTTAAGCCGCTGAAATCCGAGTCTGAATCCGAGCTAATGTCGCTATAGCTTGCTGTTCTTTCCGCCATGTTTGTTTGTGTTGGCATCACTGTGTGACGTCACAGGAAAATGGATGGGTGTATTTAACGATGGTTAAAATCAGGCATTTTGAAGCTTTTTTTTAGGGATATTGCGTGATCGGTAAAATTTTGAAAAAAACTTCGAAAAATAAAATAAGCCACTGGGAACTGATTTTTAATGGTTTTAACCCTTCTGAAATTGTGATAATGTTCCCCTTTAACTTGAACACACACATCTATACCTTTCGCCATTATAAGCCAGTAATTTCCAAGAGTTATCTCACCTTCTGAGTAACCTCTGATTTACTAATGGTTTCTAATGTTGTAAAAATGGTGTAGAATAAATATTACATTTCTAAATTTCTGTCAACAAAGATTTGCTTCAGCCTGCGACACATAGTCATTTTGATAGTAGGCTACTATAGCTAATATAGACACTTACGTCATGTGTTGCCTTCATTATAAGATTTATATACGACGTTTCATTTATTGCGGCTCCAGACAGATTAGTTTTTGGTCCAATATGGCTCTTTCAACATTTTGGGTTGCCGACCCCTGGTTTATAGGCTGAGACATGGTCCCCACACAGCGGCATATTATGCGCCATGTAAACGTTCGCAAACGGAAAAGAACACAAATAGAGGCGTTCATAAATTGATGTTCCACTGTACGTTGTAGCTTTTCATTAAAATAAATGTGAACATTAAGTTCCACCAATCACCCCGCTACAGCCACAGACAACTTTTGAAGGATAGTGCATGGAGTCACTTTTAATGAGCTGCAGGTAATCAACTAAACAGTGACATGCGAGATCGATCCTGCTCCTGCCTGAGCTACCTTTTTTGTACCCGGCTGGCCCACTGTTGATTATTTGTGATGTCCTGACAGGGTTACATCATCACCAAGCCAGGGTATGAAGTGAGGAACCGGCTGCTGCACATCCTCTTCCTGCTCTCGGCCGGCCTGGGGCACGAGGTCTTTTACATCACCTGCCTGCCGTGCATACACTGGAACCTGGACCCCTTCCTGTGTCGACGCCTCGTCAACATGTGGACTGTGAGTCCTCACTGTGCTCTTCTGTCCCCCCAGTCTCGCTTTTACAAAGCATCCTCTCTTCTCTCTGCGGTCCATCTCTTCACCTTTCAACCTCCTTTCATCCTTCCCCTCCCCTCCGTCCAGTGCCTGTCTGTGGCATGTACATATATCCTCAGGCCGGGGGCCACCAAGGCCAGACTGCTTGGGCCCTGGACTGAGAGTTTACACATCAGGACATCAGAGAGGAAATTCTCTTTACCTTGTTTTATGTTTGTTCCTTCTAGAAGACAAAGAAGTCACACATGTCAGATTTGCTCTTCGAAAGAGAGATTGACATTTTAGACGGGCAGTGTGTTTTTGTGCCCTATGTGTCCCCTCCCCGCAGCACTTGCTGGGTGCCCTGTGTCTGAACCCCTTGTTGGGCCCCCTAAGGGCTCACGATAGAATTCTTTTCTCATCCTGGCTACACCAGGCCCTTGTATGAACTCATCCTGCACACACACACACACACACACACACACACACACACTTATGTTCTTGTATTTCTTACCTTCTTGAGACCTCCGAAAAATGTCTACCTCTTTAGGACCACCCTTTCTAGATATATAAAGATTAAGAACATTAATAATTAGGGATGTCCGATAATGGCTTTTTGCCGATATCCGATATTGTCCAACTCTTTAATTACCGATACCGATATCAACCGATACCGATATATGCAGTCGTGGAATTAACACATTATTATGCCTAATTTGGACAACCAGGTATGGTGAAGATAAGGTACTTTTTAAAAAAATTAATAAAATAAGATAAATACATTTAAAAACATTTTCTTGAATAAAAAAGAAAGTAAAACAATATAAAAACAGTTACATAGAAACTAGTAATTAATGAAAATTAGTAAAATTAACTGTTAAAGGTTAGTACTATTAGTGGACCAGCAGCACGCACAATCATGTGTGCTCACGGACTGTATCCCTTGCAGACTGTATTGATATATATTGATATATAATGTAGGAACCAGAATATTAATAACAGAAAGAAACAACCCTTTTGTGTGAATGAGTGTAAATGGGGGAGGGAGGTTTTTTGGGTTGGTGCACTAATTGTAAGTGTATCTTGTGTTTTTTATGTTGATTTAATAAAAAATAAAAAACCGATACCAATAATAAAAAAAAAACGATACTGATAATTTCCGTTATTACATTTTAACGCATTTATCGGCCGATAATATCGGCAGGCCGATATTATCGGACATCTCTATTAATAATACATACATACTATGCAAATATAAAAAAGGTAAGCTTTCAGTAATTTTTGTTGTTGTTGAATTTTTTGTTTGTAATTGTTTTTTAATCTTCATTATTTACTTTGTTATTATAGTATGTCTCTATACACATACTTATTTTATTTTTTGAATTAAGTTTGGGCAAAGGGGTCTCACTTCAATTTCTTAAACACACTTGTTATTACATATGTTGGCCAAAGGGGGAGCACTTCAAAATTTGTACACAAACTGGAGGGGGAGCACTTTTAAAACCGACACACAGTCAATTTGAAAAATCCCTCCTTTTGGGCCTAGTTTTGATAGATTTCACCACCAGGTGTGCAAACGAGATGTCACAGGGTGTAGGTGACGAACCCCAAGATGTAGAGATGGCAGGTTTGGTGCAGGAAAACATGATTTAATTTAACTCTATAACAAGAAACAAACAAAAGGGTACAAACAAAAGGCGCGCACAAGGCGGAGAACAAACTTGGCTATGAACAGAAACTAGCACAAAGGCTAAACTATGAACAAGAAACAAAAACACTTACTGTGACACGAATAAACAAAACTCACGTGGCAAGAAACGAGCAGGATGAACTATTACATGAGCAGAGTGACCAGAAGTAGACAGAGCTACAACGACAAGTATAAATGACATCGGCATTGACAATCATTAGCGATATTGACAATACTCCAGCACTGACTGGAGGGAAAAGCAGGTCTAAATAGTAGCTGGCTGATTGACACCAGATGTGGCCAGGTGCCAATCAGCCACAGCTGAGGGGACACAGTACTCAGGGAGACAAGTAGGAAATAACCAAAATAAGAGCGCCAACAGGAAATAAAGACAAACAGAGGAAAAACTCAAAACATAACTAAACTGTCAGTGACAAACCTGACACGAGATCTATTTTTTGTTTTTCGTAATGTACTTAAGGCCGATGACAAACGAGTCACGGACCACAGATGGCCCCCGTGCCGCACTTTGGGCAACCCAGCTGTAGAATCTAACTGTTAATGGCCACTATAGTCTTAGTACCGTAGTGTATTTGTTCATCCTATGGTCACATATGGATTGTCTTACGTCAGAACCGGAAGTCATACAATCACCTGTTCACATGGCGGATTTTTTCGGGGATGAAAAGGGAAGTCCTTCTTTAGCTGTCGTCTTGTTTTATCATATATTGCTGCCTTTGCACCTGTCAATGTTTACTTTTGTATGCACATTAAATCAACAAAAAGTCCTGACTTTGGAGCAATGTTCACAGACTCTAGTATTTGGCTCTCTATTAGATGCAATGGTTTTCCGTATTGCGACCATGATTTCGGTCCTAACCTGTTCACCGGTCCTCATATGGAAGGCACTTTTCCTTGTTTGATGTCTCAAGAAGGGTAGCAATACCAGAACACACACACACACACACAAACACACGCTCACTTCAGCTTGCCAGCTAAACACACCAATTTCCCTCCCTCTAGTTAGCCATTACTAGCTCTGCTGTGTGTTCTCCTCCCACTGGTGTCTTTTATTGGCCTCATCAGTGCCCTGTGCTTTCTCTCTCTCTCTCTTTTTGGGTTCACCATTTGGATTGTCATCCCTGGGGGCGCATCACCATGTACTGCTGACTTCTAACAGCAAACCCATCATTGTTCCTACAGACCTAAGTAATGTTTATAGGGGTCCTTGCACTATGCTGTTTCTGTCCACCCACTCACACATACACAGAGGGGCGCCGCCGGGAATTCCAGGCCCCATAATAAATAAATAAAAATCACAATATTAGCTATTGTCTATTTTTAGGTGCCCCTTTTAGTCAGAAGCCTTCGGAATGGTCCTAACTTTCCCGCTGGGGTACTGGGTTACAAATCAGGCCTAAATATAAATAAGATTAATAACACATATTATGTTATGCATATTTTTCAAAATGGGCATTTAAATGGTAAAAATAAAACATGACATGTCTTTTTACATTTTACATAGGACAAAAATTTAATGAGAGATCTGAGCAAAAAAATAATAATTTAAACAAAATATGAATTAGGTTGATTGGCAACATTAAATTGGCCCAGTGGTTCTTAACATTGTTGGAGGTACCGAACCCCACCAGTTTCATATGCGCATTCACCGAACCCTTCTTTCGTGAAAAATATATATACCGTATTTTTCGGAGTATAAGTCGTACCGGAGTATAAGTCGCACCTGCCGAAAATGCATAATAAAGAAGGAAAAAAACATGTATAAGTCGCACTGGAGTATAAGTCGCATTTTTGGGGGAAATTTATTTGATAAAACCCAACACCAAGAATAGACATTTGAAAGGCAATTTCAAATAAATAAAGAATAGTGAACAACAGGCTGAATAAGTGTACGTTATATGACGCATAAATAACCAACTGAGAACGTGCCTGGTATGTTAACGTAACATATTATGGTAAGAGTCATTCAAATAACTATAACATATAGAACATGCTATACGTTTACCAAACAATCTGTCACTCCTAATCGCTAAACCCGATGAAATCTTATACGTCTAGTCTCTTACGTGAATAAGCTAAATAGGGAATAAGGGGTAGAAAATGGATGGATGGATGGATGGATATTTTACGGTAATGTGTTAATAATTTCACACATAAGTCGCTCCTGAGTACAAGTCGCATCCCGGGCCAAACTATGAAAAAAATTGCGACTTATAGTCCAAAAAATACGGTATATATATTTTTTTCAAATTCAAGAAAAAGTCATATATTTTTTTACTGGTGCACAAAATGAACCAACACAGTGCATGAACTCACAACAAATTGCAGACCTTACACACATTACCATGAATTGATTAACGTGGATCCCGACTTAAACAAGTTGAAAAACTTACTCGGGTGTTACCATTTAGTGGTCAATTTTACGGAATATGTACTGTACTGTGTAAATTGTACTGTGTATTCTCTTCCTTTGCAATCTGCAAGTAAAAGTTTCAATCAATCAATCAAAAAACCTGCAAATCAGATGGAAAATTAGAGGGAACATTGTTTGGGGGTATCCATAATATGCTGATAGGGAGAAGTTTTTATTTACACGATAAGTCGGATGTCTTTTTACCTCCGTGGCGAAGGGTTCGATCGAACCCAGGTTAAGAACCACTGAATTGGCCCCAGTGTGTAAATGTGAGTGTGAATGTTGTCTGTCTATCTGTGTTGGCCCTGCGATGAAGTGGCGACTTGTCCATGGTGTACCCCGCCTTCGGCCCATGTGCAGCTGAGATAGGCTCCAGCACCGCCCCGCCACCCCGAAAGGGACAAGCGGTAGAAAATGGTTGGATGAATCCAAATGTTTTTATACACTCTTAAAGGGGAACTGCACTTTTTTTGTAATTTTGCCTATCATTCACAATCATTATGTGGCGACGGATGTATTTTTTTTAACGCATTCTAACTTGAAAATAAAGGTAAATAAAAGTCCGCTTACAGCAGCGAAGCCAATAGGAGGTCCTCTATTCCGCCCATAAAACCCAATAAAAAAAACATCCAAAAAGCGCCAACAATACTCCATTTACATTTCATGACTTGAATATTAACCAAGTATTAGTGATATTGTTTTTATAAGTGCTAGCGCAGACAAACTTTTTATAGCGGTGCCGTGATTACGAGCTTGTGTGCCAACTTTCCCTCATATACGTCGCCCCTGCTCTCACACACACAACAAAGCAACGCAACATTTGAAGTGCATGCATGAGCATGAGCAAGAATTTAAAGCCTCTGGGGCATAATTGCGTGACAATAGAGTAGCCCCATGATTAAAAACTCTTCATGATTGAAATGGGTTATATTCTGATTTCTACATTTCAAACACTTCCTTGTGGTCTACATCAGTAATGTTTAACCATAACCAACTGACCTTAACCATAGGCCCCAATGTTGGGCCATTAGCGCATACTAGAGGGCCGCGAAAATATATCTGTTTCTTAGCTGTGGTCCGTATGGGCCGCAGCGGTACTCGGTGGTAATACACTTTTCCACCACTTGTGGCAGTAATGACAATCTCCAACAAACAAAAGAAGTGTGGAGTTAAAGTCACAGAGAAGTTTCTTAAGCGCAAAAAATATGACTCAAGTGGTGAAGCTAACATTTTTTGACAGTTTAAGAAACATATATTATTAATTTATTAACTTCGTTAAAATGTATTTATTAACAGCACTGCATAATTGTATGTGTATTTATTTTTCATCAGTTTTTCTGAGTTCCCTCTTTTGCAGTATATTTGATCAGTGTTTATTTTTCTAATTAGCCTGACCTAAGCCCGAAAAATAATAATATATATGATTTACACATGCTTTCATATAATTTGACAAGCTTGTAAATGATAAGTAGGTAAGATATTAAGGATGTCCGATAATGGCTTTTTTGCCGATATTCCGATATTGTCCAACTCTTAATTACCGATTCCGATATCAACCGATACCGATATATACAGTCTTGGAATTAACACATTATTATGTCTAATTTTGTTGTGATGCCCCGCTGGATGCATTAAACAATGTAACTTTACCATGAATTGATTAACGTGGACCACGACTTAAAGAAATTGAAAAACTTATTCGGGTGTTACCATTTAGTGGTCAATTGTACGGAATATGTACTGTACTGTGCAATCTACTAATACAAGTTTCAATCAATCAATCAAAAACAAGGTTTTCCAAAATAAGAGAACAACATCAACTCCAGTTATGGAAAAAAGTGCCAACATGGCACTGCCATATTTATTATGCATTATTTTTTTTTAACATGCCTCAAAACAGCTTGGAATTTGGGACATGCTCTCCCTGAGATAATCCTGATACCCATTACAACTATGGGAAATACTATACTTTGACTTTCACAACGTGCATTATTTTTTTTAAACATGCCTCAAAACAACAGCTACAAAAACAATGAAGGCACACAGCTTCAGTCCAGAGTATACCAGACGTCCGTGTTTTACCGGATAAGTACCGCTCGGTACAGCAGCGTTTTTAAAAAGTCATTAAAGGAGAACATTATCACAATTTCAGAAGGGTTAAAACCATTAAAAATCAGTTCTCAGTGGCTTATTTTATTTTTCGAAGTTTTTTTCAAAATTTTACTCGTCACGCAATATCCCTAAAAAAAGCTTCAAAGTGCCTGATTTTAGCCATCATTATATACACCCGTCCATTTTCCTGTGACGTCACATAGTGATGCCAATACAAACAAACATGGCGGTTAGAACAGCAAGGTATAGCGACATTAGCTCGGATTCAGACTCGGATTTCAGCGGCTTAAGCGATTCAACAGATTACGCATGTATTGAAACGGATGGTTGTAGTGTGGAGGCAGGTAGCGAAAACGAAATTGAAGAAGAAACTGAAGCTATTGAGCCATATCGGTTTGAACCGTATGCAAGCGAAACCGACGAAAACGACACGACAGCCAGCGACACCGGAGAAAGCGAGGACGAATTCGGCGATCGCCTTCTAACCAACGATTAGTATGTGTTTGTTTGGCATTAAAGGAAACTAACAACTATGAACTAGGTTTACAGCATATGAAATACATTTGGCAACAACATGCACTTTGAGAGTGCAGACAGCCCAGTTTTCATCAATTAATATATTCTGTAGACATACCCCCATCCGCTCTCTTTTCCTGAAAGCTGATCTGTCCAGTCCAGTTGGAAATGCACCTGCTTTGAGTGTTGCAGGATATCCACACATTCTTGCCATCTCTGTCGTAGCATAGCTTTCGTCGGTAAAGTGTGCGGAACAAACGTCCAATTTCTTGCCACTTTCGCATCTTTGGGCCACTGGTGCAACTTGAATCCGTCCCTGTTCGTGTTGTTACACCCTCCGACAACACACCGACGAGGCATGATGTCTCCAAGGTACGGAAAACAGTCGAAAAAACGGAAAATAACAGAGCTGATTTGACTCGGTGTTTGTAATGTGTTTGAGAAAATGGCGGATTGGTTCCCGAGAGCGAATAATAGAAAGGCGTTTAATTCGCCAAAATTCACCCATTTAGAGTTCGAAAATCGGTAAAAAAAAATATATGGTCTTTTTTCTGCAACATCAAGGTATATATTGACGCTTACATAGGTCTGGTGATAATGTTCCCCTTTAATTTTACTTTTTGAAACCGATACCGATAATTTACGATATTACATTTTAAAGCATTTATCAGCATCAACATCTCTATTAGATATATTTATTGAATATGATTAAAACCAAGAGTAAGATCATTAATTCAGTGTTAATATATGAGTGGGCCCTTGGCCCCACTCTAGTGGATAAGTTGAGCCCCGAGGTCCAAAAGGTTAAGATCCCTTGGTCTACATAACATGTAGTGGTGGTGCTTTGGTCAAAATGTTAGATGATGTTTTACAGACCATCTTCAAGCCACTTTTTGAGTGTCTCTTCGGAATACGCCGTTTTGTAGGCTGTTGTAATTACGCCCCGTAGGCTCCATTGTAAGCCATAAAACTTCCATTACTACATTCTTCACTTAGATGCAAATAAAAGGCTCTGTTTCACACAAACATTGTATTGTGGTTGCTATTATGTGAATTGTGAATTATATTTATATAGCGCTTTTCTCTAGTGACTCAAAGTGCTTTTACATAGTGAAACCCAATATCTAAGTTACATTTAAACCAGTGTGGGTGGCACTGGGAGAAGGTGGGTAAAGTGTCTTGCTCAAGGACACAACGGCAGTGGCTAGGAAGCGGGGATCAAACCTGGAACCCTCAAGTTGCTGGCACAGTCACTCTACCAACCGAGCTATACCGCCCCTATTACTATTATTGGGATGCTCATTCACTTGCCTCAGCTCTGAACCCGTTTAAGTCGACATCCTCTTAGATTGGCTGACTCACATCAACATAAGCGGTTGTCAACATAAGCAAAACTAGCAACAGCTTGCACATTTACTCGCCCTTTCCGAAAAAGGACGTTGACATAACCGCAAATCTTTGCAATAAACCCGCGAGCAATGGTTATGAAGTAAATGCAACACATGTCGACAAAAACGGGGCCGTTTTCTACAGAATTTACATTTTTAATGTCGACAAAAGCGGTCGACCGCACACCAGCGGATGTACTTTATGACGTCTACCATATCATAAAGAGGTATATAGTACATATTTACTTTTGTGTTGCTATTATAAACTTTGCCAAGAGGTTATGTAATTGTTGGGGTGTGTTTGTTTATCTGTGAGCAGTTAAAAGTTATGGGCATATTTGAATGAAACTTTCAGGAAACGTCAGAAATGGGAAAAAGAACAAGCGTTACGATTTTGAGGGTTATCGGACTTATTTATACTAGCGACCCCGCCTCCACCCACAGACACAAAGACAGTGGATAACTGACAAGAGGGTTCAAGAGGTTTCTTTCGCCATAGATAGCTCAAAACGTTATGACCATTTTTTGATTAAACTTTAAGGAAATGTCAAAACTGGGATGAAGACGAAGGGTTACAATTTTAATAAGTGAGCTAAATGATTTATACTAGCATCCAAGCCTCCACCACAGAGACAAAAGGCCCCTTTCAACCAAAAGTTCAGGAACTTTGGGTTCCTGAAACCTCTAGTTCCAAAAACTATAAGTTCCTGTAGAAGTGTGTGGTTTGTGTTTTGACCGCATTTCACAGTTCAGGGTAGTTTCTACGGGGCGGCATAGCTCAGTTGGTAGAGTGGCCGTGCCAGCAACTTGAGAGTTCCAGTTTCAATCCCCACTTCCACCATCCTGGTCACTGCCGTTGTGTCCTTGGGCAAGACCCTTTACCCACCTGCTCCCAGTGCCACCCACACTGGTTTAATTGTAACTTAGATATTGGTTTTCACTATGTAAAGCGCTTTGAGTCACTCGAGAAAAGCGCTATATAAATATAATTCACTTCACTTCACAAATCAGTAACGATCATGTAAATAAACAGACAATTTTAGGTCACAGTTCTTTTACGAAAAAATAAGTAAATGAAATACTAAGCAATAAAATACAAAACAATATGATGTATAAAGTAAAGTGTGCCGAATTGTTCATAAAAAGTCAGGCTTTTGTCCGCAATGTCCAACAGTCAGAAAGTTGTCCTCTCAGTAAATGATGAATTCATGAAGGTCAGGCGATTCCTTTTGGTCCATTTAGGTGTAAATAACATTTTATAAATAATAAATGTCAGTGTTTATCTCATGCCGACAACACGAACACATCGGCTTTAGCGTTAGCTTGTTAGCGTTAGCATTCTGTTCACTCGGGTTAAGGCGAATAACTACACAAATGGAGTGTCACTGACTACTTTTTCAACATGTAATAAAGTAAATAGGTAATATTTGATGTTATTTACCTTCGTTCCACTCGTGTGCTGCCTCCCTTTTTTCAAATGTTTCCAACAAAGTCGGAGTAGTAAACAGCCGAGGTCGTTGCTTCGAGTCCGGCTTCATACTCCTCCGTAAATACGTTTAAAAGAGTCCGTCCACTTCTCGTAGCTTTAAAGGGGAACATTATCACCAGACCTATGTAAGCGTCAAAATATACCTTGATGTTGCAGAAAAAAGACCATATATTTTTTTAACCGATTTCCGAACTCTAAATGGGTGAATTTTGGCGAGTTAAACGCCTTTCTATTATTCGCTCTCGGAGCGATGTCACATCGGGAAGCAATCTGCCATTTTCTCAAACACATTACAAACACCGAGTCAAATCAGCTCTGTTATTTTCCGTTTTTTTGACTGTTATCCGTACCTTGGAGACATCATGCCTCGTCGGTGTGTTGTCGGAGGGTGTAACAACACGAACAGGGACGAATTCAAGTTGCACCAGTGGCCCAAAGATGCGAAAGTGGCAAGAAATTGGACGTTTGTTCCGCACACTTTACCGACGAAAGCTATGCTACGACAGAGATGGCAAGAATGTGTGGATATCCTGCGACACTCAAAGCAGATGTATTTCCAACGATAAAGTCAAAGAAATCTGCCGCCAGACCCCCAGGAAAAGAGAGCGGATGAGGGTATGTCTACAGAATATATTAATTGATGAAAACTGGGCTGTCTGCACTCTCAAAGTGCATGTTGTTGCCAAATGTATTTCATATGCTGTAAACCTAGTTCATAGTTGTTAGTTTCCTTTAATGCCAAACAAACACATACCAATCGTTGGTTAGAAGGCGATCGCCGAATTCGTCCTCGCTTTCTCCCGTGTCGCTGGCTGTCGTGTCGTTTTCGTCGGTTTCGCTTGCATACGGTTCAAACCGATATGGCTCAATAGCTTCAGTTTCTTCTTCAATTTCGTTTTCGCTACCTGCCTCCACACTACAACCATCCGTTTCAATACATGCGTAATCTGTTGAATCGCTTAAGCCGCTGAAATCCGAGTCTGAATCCGAGCTAATGTCGCTATAGCTTGCTGTTCTATGCGCCATGTTTGTTTGTGTTGGCATCACTATGTGACGTCACAGGAAAATGGACGGGTGTATATAACGATGGTTAAAATCAGGCACTTTGAAGCTTTTTTTAGGGATATTGCGTGATGGGTAAAATTTTGAAAAAAAACTTCGAAAAATAAAATAAGCCACTGGGAACTGATTTTTTATGATTTTAACCCTTCTGAAATTGTGATAATGTTCCCCTTTAACAAAGTTAGGTTTGTAAAAATAATACACAACATTAAGTTGAGTAAAAGCATTCCAAAATAGATCAGCGTTCTTCAGGACAAAGATGCCCCACAAAAGTTCCAGCAAGTGGAAAGTTCCTTTCGTTCTTATTTCTTGTCGTTGTCAAGTTTGTTGTAATAGAAATACTCAAGAAATAAGAAATAAACAAGTCGTGATAGCATACTCCGCAATGGCGGTCGTGTGTTTGAAAAATAAGTTTTAGGAACGCCCCCAATCAGCGTATGAAACCAAAGCCCTCCCCTGAAAAGGTTCAGGGTAACTTTGAAAAGTCCCACCTAGCTCGGAGGAACTCCGAAAGGTTCCTGAAGAACTAAATCTACCCGAGCTGTTTTTGGTGGAAACACAGGGGGGAACTTTATTGGGGAAGTTCCTGAAAAAGTTCCTGCAGTGGAAAAGGGCCAATTGACAATGGATAACTGACAAGAGGGTTCACTCCGTTCATTTCCTTCCGCTACGGATAGCTCAACAAGTTATTGGCATATTTTGATTAGACTTTCAGGAAGTGTCAAAAATGGGATAAGGAACAAATTCTTAGATTTTGGGGGTGATCCATATATTACATTTGTGTTATAGGGCACACCCTCTCTGTGTGTGTATGCTAGCGGGAGTGCTTCCAGAGACACGAGACAGTGAATGACTGACAAGAGGGTTCACTGTTTATTTAATATTTACTATTGGGAGATAAGGCCTGGCGGAGGTCTGTGCTCTGCGAGTGCTTTTCTACTTACTCAATTGCATGGAAATCTGACACAGGTTCCTACACATTTGATGAAAAGTGTCGGTTTTCACACCCATCGACCGATTTGAATAGCTGAAAAGTTGGGGTCAATAGTCAAATGAATATGTTTTTCCCTACCACATTTTAGTAGTCTTTCAGTCAATCATCTATTTTGTATGTTTCTGTGTTGTCTTATTGGGGTTGGGCAATATAGCATTTCGGTATGGATTTTATACGGAGTGAATACAAGACCCGTATTTGTGATACTGATACCAATACAGTGTTGTCCCAATACCAATATTTTGGTACAGGTACCAAAATTATTTCTGGACTTTTTGATACCTTTCTAAATAAAGGGGACCACAAAAAATTGCATTATTTGCTTTATTTTAACAAAAAATCTTAGGGTACATTAAACATATGTTTCTTATTGCAATTTAGTCCTAATATAAAATAGTGAACATACAAGACAACTTGTCTTTTAGTAGCAAGTAAACAAACAAGGCTCCTAATTTAGTCTGTTGACGTATGCTGTAACATATTGTATCATTTTCCATTGTATTATTTTGTCAAAATTATTAAGGACAAGTGGTAGGAAATGAATTATTAATCTACTTGTTCATTTAATGTTAATATCTGCTTACTTTCTCTTTTAACATGTTCTCTCTACACTTCTGTTAAAATGTAATAATCACTTATTCTTCTGTTGTTTGATACTTTACATTACTTTTGGATGACACCACAAATTTGGGTATCAATCCGATACCAAGTCGTTACAGGATCATACATTGGTCATATTCAAAGTCCTCATGTGTCTAGGGACATATTTCCTGAGTTTATAAACATAATATACATTTGAAAAAAATGAAAGAAGATGTTGTGATGCCAAAAATTATCATAATCATAGTAGTATAGACTAGATACACTATTGTACTTGGTATCATTACAGTGGATGTTAGGTGTAGATCCACCAATGGTGTTTTTTTACATTTTGATGCTGGTGAGCTACAGTGTGTAGTGAAGCATGTTTAGCTATTCCTCGTCCTGCAGGGATGATACTTGTAAGAAACATACTTTATTTGTCGCCATGGAGGGGAGGATTAGTGATTTAGAAGTAGCTACAACACTCCAATTAGCCGCTAGCTAGCTAGCAATGTCTTAAAGCACCTCTTCCTGAGGGTGTTTCAGTGTTATAACTTCACTTTTATCGTTAGTTTTTAAGCCAGAATGCGTCCGTTCTCCCTTTTCTGGCTACACACTGTGTCTGCTTGTAAGTACTCTGTAATTGTGCGCTGCCGAACATGCTTGTCTGCTCGTAAACCAATAATGACACAACGTTACGACAACGAGGTCGCGGGGGGGTGGCGGACCGGTACTTTTCAGAGGCGGTATAGTACCGAATATAATTAATTAGTATCACGATACTATACTAATACTGGTATACTGTACTACCCTATACCAATATTTTTTTAAAGTTCATTGAATAAATGTTTCTTTAATGTGTTGACCATGTTAATTGTGTTTTTTTAGTAAATGGGTGAGGCTTGGATCAAGGGGGGAAAATATTAAATTTTGTCGCAGATCTACATTTAGGTGCACAAATAACTTCCGGAAAAATCTGTATCAAAGCTTGTAGAAAACCCGAGGTACCACCGTTGGACTGTATATCAAAATGATTGGATTCAATACTAGGCATCACATCTTCCTTTATAACAAATTGTGTTGGTGTGTGCGTTTGTGTTGTCTTTACTTGAAATGAACACACGCTCTTCCTCATGTTGACAGATCAAAGTCCAGCTCCTAAGATGGCCTCAATTAGAACGCACACACACACACACACACACACACACACACACACACACACACACACACACACACACACACACACACACACACCTTCTTGTATGTGTTACCTTCTTGAGACCTCCGGAAAATGCCTAACTCTTTAGGACCACCCTTTCTAGTTACATAAAGATTTGTATTTACAACATTAATAATATATACATACTATGCAAATATGGAAAAGCTTGTTGTGAAAAATGAGTTGGAATTTCACAAGAAAAAGGTCACAATTTCACAGTATTATAATAAAAGTGGTAATTTTTTACTAAACGCAAGTCCAAATTTTACAAGAAAAATGTAACATTTGTGCAATATTATGATAAAAGTTGGGATTTTACTCAATAACAGTCGCAATTTTACAAGAAAAGCTTAAAAATGTTGGCAATTTCATGAAAAGAGTCATAATTCTACTGGACAAAAGTCACAATTTTATTAGAAAACTTAAAAATGTTGGCAATATAATAATAATAATAATAATAATTGTTATATTTTTGTGCATTATTTGTTGCCGTCATTAAACGAACAGGTTACTCATCAGTTACTCAGTACTTGAGTAGTTTTTTCACAACATACTTTTTACTTTTACTCAAGTAAATATTTGGGTGACTACTCCTTACTTTTACTTGAGTAATAAATCTCTAAAGTAACAGTACTCTTACTTGAGTACAATTTCTGGCTACTCTACCCACCTCTGCTGTTTTACAAGAACAACAAAAACATTGGCAATATAGTGATAGAAGTCAGAATTTTATATGACAAATGTCACTATTTTGCATTAAAAAGTAATTGTTTTACATAAAATAATTTTAGGACAAAATATTGCAATATTACAAAAACAGAGAGAATATGAGAATTTGTTCCCAATTTTATAAGTAAAAAGTCGACACATTGTGAGAAAGACTGCTCATTACCTCCCTGCTTGGCACTCGGGATCAAGGGTTGGAATTGGGGGTTAAATCACCAAAAACTAGGGATGTCCAATAATGGCTTTTTGCCGATATCCGATATTCCGATATTGTCCAACTCTTTAATTACCGATACCGATATCAACCGATACCGATATCAACCGATATATACAGTCGTGGAATTAACACATTATTATGTCTAATTTGGACAACCAGGTATGGTGAAGATAAGGTCCTTTAAAAAAAAATTAATGAAATAAGATAAATAAATTAAAAACATTTTCTTGAATAAAAAAGAAAGTAAAACAATATAAAAACAGTTACATTGAAACTAGTAATTAATGAAAATTAGTAAAATTAACTGTTAAAGGTTAGTACTATTAGTGGACCAGCAGCACGCACAATCATGTGTGCTTACGGACTGTATCCCTTGCAGACTGTATTGATATATATTGATATATAATGTAGGAACCAGAATATTAATAACAGAAAGAAACAACCCTTTTGTGTGAATGAGTGTGAATGAGTGTAAATGGGGGAGGGAGGTTTTTTGGGTTGGTGCACTAATTGTAAGTGTATCTTGTGTTTTTTATGTTGATTTAATAAAAAAACCACAAAAAAAAAAACAATACCGATAATAAAAAAACCGATACAGATAATTTCCGATATTACATTTTAACGCATTTATCGGCCGATAATATCGGCAGGCCGATATTATCGGACATCTCTACCAAAAGCTATTCCCGGGCGCGGCCACTGCTGCTGCCCACTGCTCCCCTCACCTCCCAGGGGGTGATCAAGGGTAATGTGTCAAATGCAGAGAGTAATTTCGCCACACATATAGTGTGTGTGTGACAATCATTGGTACTTTAACTTGAACTTTTAGTTAATGTATTTAAAAATTTTTGTTTGTCATTGGTTTTTAATCTTCATTATTTACTTCGTTATTACAGTATGCCTATATATACATTTTATTTATATATTTAAAAAATTTTTAATTTAGGCCAAAGGGGGCGCATTTCAATTTCTTTCACACACTTGTTATTTCATATGTTGACCAGAGGGGGAGCACTTTTAAAACCGACACAGAGTCAATTTGAAAAATCCCTCCTTTTTGGGACCACCCTAATAAATTTCACCACCAGGGGTGCAAATGAGACATTCTCTATTAGATGCAATGGTTTTCTGTATTGGTCCTCACATGGAAGGCACTTTTCCTTGTTGGTGTCTCAAGAAGGGTAGACACACACACACACACACACACACACACACACACACACACACACACACACACACACACACACACACACACACACACACACACACTTGTGGTGAACCCTCCATGTGTCCAGACTGTCCCTATAGGTCAGGCTTTTAACACGACCGACACAAAGGCACTAGTGACAGGCTGGCGTGGTGGGCATTACCCGAGGCATGGGAGTGCGATGCATGTG
The DNA here is from genome assembly GCF_033978685.3 of Nerophis lumbriciformis. Classification (NCBI taxonomy): domain Eukaryota; kingdom Metazoa; phylum Chordata; class Actinopteri; order Syngnathiformes; family Syngnathidae; genus Nerophis; species Nerophis lumbriciformis. Next base: position 4,865,172 of record NC_084577.2, read on the forward strand.
TGTTGGTGTCGGCTGAAAAGGGGGCGGAGCCGGCTATCATATCATGCTCGCACTTGAGCTGCATTGTTTGAAGCCGCGGGACGTTTAGACGTAGTGGTTGACAATGCAGGCACACACAGTCTGGCTTGTTGTATGAATGCAGCCATGGTGAATAGATGAGGTCAGGCATGCCTGACGGGCTCAGCATTGCCTCGGCCTCTGTTTATTGTCCATTTCATGCTCGCAGTTGTGTGTCTGTGAGTAGGTGTCGTGTAGGTAGATGCAAGGATAGCACTGGAATAACGTTATTTTCAGGTTTGACCGCACAAGACTGACAGATTTAATATCGCAGAGTCTTTGTTTGCAACGTATTTAAAGGGAAACTGCACTTGTTTTTGGAATTTTGTCTATCATTCACAATCCTTATGTAAGACAAGAACACATGGTTTTCTTTTTTTTATGTACATTTTAACTTGTAATATACGGCAAATACAAAGCGGCTAACAATGCAGCTAAAGCCCTCTAAACAACCATCCAAAAAGCGCCAACAACACTTACATTTCAGGACCTTAATATAAACCACGTATTAGCGATATTGTTATTATAATTGCTAACGCTATTTTTAGCAGCGCTTTGATCACAGAGCGCTAAATTAGACTGACCATACGTCCTCTTTTCCCCGGACATGTCCTCTTTTGCGGGGCTGTCCGGGCGGGGTTTCTTAAATGCCTCAAATGTCCGGCATTTTGAATTAGGGTTGCGTGTATTTTCAATGTACGTCCAGGGTTAAGAAGGGGTTAAAAACAAAACAAATTGTGAAGGTGTGTGCATGCAACAGCATTCCTGAGGGAGGGGCAGAGACAGAGAGAGCGAGGGAGTGGATTGATTGATTGATTGAAACATTTATTTGTAGATTGCACAGTACAGTACATCCATTCATCCATTTTCTACCGCTTGTCCCTATTGGGGTTGATGGTAACACCCGAATAAGTTTTTCAACTTGTTTAAGTCGGGGTCCACGTTAATCAATTCATGACACAAATATATACATAAAAAAACAACATAAAAAAACTAAAACATTTTGAAATGAGGGATAGATCTGAAGTTGATGTAGACTCCAGAGATTTAAACGTTAAATATAAAATGCATGAATGCCCTGGCACACCATTATCATCATTTCATGACCCGAGCAAAACACTTTTTACACTTTTATACTGAAATAAATACGTCTACAACTTATTAAATAAAAACATAGAAAAAACTACCAGCAGTGGTAAAGTTTAGATCCATGAAGGAAATAAGAAAGTGAATGAATGTTAATAACTGAATAAATGTACATATGCATACAAATTTGTTTTCTTTTTTTTATTATTTCTTTTAATGAATTAAATAACGTTTATGATAACCTTTTTCCAAAACACAATATAGAATGTGAGATATAACAGGATAATGCATACGTTTATCTTTTGTTTTCAAAACGCTTGCAAAAAAGTGGTACTCCAAAAATGTACTGTGGGACCCCATTTTTATGACTTGATGGGGCCTCTGGGACCCCATTTTGAAAATTCCTAGCGCCAACACTGCTGTCAACAGAGGAGAAAAAATGCTTTATTTAAATAAATATATTATTTATAAAGCAAGTTCGAGTATCATTGGCAAATTTTCACCTAGTCCCGGCCTTGGCGTGCTGCCCGCCTTGGCACGCATATACAGGTAAAAGCCAGTAAATTAGAATATTTTGAAAAACTTGATTTATTTCAGTAATTGCATTCAAAAGGTGTAACTTGTACATTATATTTATTCATTGCACACAGACTGATGCATTCAAATGTTTATTTCATTGAATTTTGATGATTTGAAGTGGCAACGAATGAAAATCCAAAATTCCGTGTGTCACAAAATTAGAATATTACTTAAGGCTAATACAAAAAAGGGATTTTTAGACATGTTGGCCAACTGAAAAGTATGAAAATGAAAAATATGAGCATGTACAATACTCAATACTTGGTTGGAGCTCCTTTTGCCTCAATTACTGCGTTAATGCGGCGTGGCATGGAGTCGATGAGTTTCTGGCACTGCTCAGGTGTTATGAGAGCCCAGGTTGCTCTGATAGTGGCCTTCAACTCTTCTGCGTTTTTGGGTCTGGCGTTCTGCATCTTCCTTTTCACAATACCCCACAGATTTTCTATGGGGCTAAGGTCAGGGGAGTTGGCGGGCCAATTTAGAACAGAAATACCATGGTCCGTAAACCAGGCACGGGTAGATTTTGCGCTGTGTGCAGGCGCCAAGTCCTGTTGGAACTTGAAATCTCCATCTCCATAGAGCAGGTCAGCAGCAGGAAGCATGAAGTGCTCTAAAACTTGCTGGTAGACGGCTGCGTTGACCCTGGATCTCAGGAAACAGAGTGGACCGACACCAGCAGATGACATGGCACCCCAAACCATCACCCAACCATGCAAATTTTGCATTTCCTTTGGAAATCGAGGTCCCAGAGTCTGGAGGAAGACAGGAGAGGCACAGGATCCACGTTGCCTGAAGTCTAGTGTAAAGTTTCCACCATCAGTGATGGTTTGGGGTGCCATGTCATCTGCTGGTGTCGGTCCACTCTGTTTCCTGAGATCCAGGGTCAACGCAGCCGTCTACCAGCAAGTTTTAGAGCACTTCATGCATCCTGCTGCTGACCTGCTCTATGGAGATGGAGATTTCAAGTTCCAACAGGACTTGGCGCCTGCACACAGCGCAAAATCTACCCGTGCCTGGTTTACGGACTATGGTATTTCTGTTCTAAATTGGCCCGCCAACTCCCCTGACCTTAGCCCCATAGAAAATCTGTGGGGTATTGTGAAAAGGAAGATGCAGAATGCCAGACCCAAAAACGCAGAAGAGTTGAAGGCCACTATCAGAGCAACCTGGGCTCTCATAACACCTGAGCAGTGCCAGAAACTCATCGACTCCATGCCACGCCGCATTAACGCAGTAATTGAGGCAAAAGGAGCTCCAACCAAGTATTGAGTATTGTACATGCTCATATTTTTCATTTTCATACTTTTCAGTTGGCCAACATTTCTAAAAATCCCTTTTTTGTATTAGCCTTAAGTAATATTCTAATTTTGTGACACACGGAATTTTGGATTTTCATTTGTTGCCACTTCAAATCATCAAAATTAAATGAAATAAACATTTGAATGCATCAGTCTGTGTGCAATGAATAAATATAATGTACAAGTTACACCTTTTGAATGCAATTACTGAAATAAATCAAGTTTTTCAAAATATTCTAATTTACTGGCTTTTACCTGTATGTGTCCTCTTTTTGGGGTTTCAGAATATGGTCAGCCTCGCTAAATATCTTATGCTGCTATATTAAGTTAAAGTACCACTGATAGTCACACGCACACTGGGTGTGGTGAAATTACCCTCTGCATTTGACCCATCCCCTTGTTTCACCCCCTGGGAGGTGAGGGAGCAGTGAGCAGCAGCGGTGGCTGCGCTCGGGAATCATTTTGGTGATTTAACCCCTCAAATCCAACCGTTGATGCTGATTGACACACTGAGCCGGTGAGCCGCAACTGCTTCGCCTGTAAGTTGGCGAGAGTTAATTCTAGATGATATATCATGCCTCTCACCTAGATAGTAGAAGGTTGTTGTCATAAACCAAGAAGTTAGTCATCTTTGACATTCAATTTAAACCCGGAGATGGCGAAAAAGACACGAAAAGAGGCTTGTTAGCGGCAACTTTTTTTTTTTTAACCCTTCGCAAGGATTATGATTAATTCTTCATCAAATGGGAAGATATAAACATCCCATCAGTCGACTTCCCAGTGAGAGTTTACATTGTACAGTGAGTTATTGTGTTCATAGTTTGTATTTCTTGTTTAGCACTTAACAATGCTGCTACATGATGCTTAATGTTTCACCAAAGCTGAATCTGTTTAGCACACAGCTTTTAAAACGTGTAGCTCATCCTCCTTATATTCAGGCTCAAAAATATAAGGTTCTGAATCATCATTTGTCCCAAAGTAGTCTTTTTTGTCTCTCACAAAGTTTGCCGTGAGTAGTAGGTTTGTTGTTGTTGAAGAGAAAAGGGAATGTTGTGATGCGTCTGTGAAATACGCCAGCGCCGTGTGCTTAAAATGACCAAAATACGTAAATTATACTTATTATTGTGCCTGTTACTACATTACATATATACTTACATCATTTACAAAACCCAAAACCAGTTGGCACGTTGTGTAAATCGTAAATAAAAACAGAATACAATGATTTGCAAATCCTTTTCAACCTATATTCAATTGAATATACTGCAAAGACAAGATACTTAACGTTCAAACTGGAAAACATGATTTTTTGCAAATATTAGCTCATTTGGAATTTGATGCCTGCAACATGTTTCAAAAAAGCTGGCACAGGTGGCAAAAAAGACTGAGAAAGTTGAGGAATGCTCATCAAACACTTATTTGGAACATCCCACAGGTGAACAGGCTAATTGGGAACAGGTGGGCGCCATGATTGGGTATAAAAGCAGCTTCCTTGAAATGCTCAGTCATTCACAAACAAGGATGGGGCGAGGGTCACCACTTTGTGAACAAATGCGTGAGCAAAGTGTTTAAGAACAACATTTCTCAACGAGGTATTGCAAGGAATTTAGGGATTTCGCCATCTATGGTCCGTAATATCATCAAAAGGTACTGCATCAAAAACCGACATCAGTGTGTAAAGGATATCACCACAAGGACTCAGGAATACTTCAGAAAACCACTGTCAGATGTGGCGGGTCACTTTAATGACGTGGCGGGCCACACTACAGGGATGGTGTCCTGCTGGCCCCACTATGGACTGGACTCTTACTATTATGTTGGATCCACTATGGACTGGACTCTCACAATATTATGTTAGACCCACTCGACATCCATTGCATTCGGTCTCCCTAGAGGGGGGGGGTTACCCACATATGCGGTCCTCTCCAAGGTTTCTCATAGTCATTCACATCGACGTCCCACTGGGGTGAGTTTTTCCTTGCCCTTATGTGGGCTTTGTACCGAGGATGTCGTTGTGGCTTGTGCAGCCCTTTGAGACACTTGTGATTTATGGGCTATATAAATAAACATTGATTGATTGATTGATTGATTGACTACATGATGTGGCAGGCAATTGGATCCATGTAATGCTTTAAAAAGGCAAATGGATGGCACAAAAAGCCAAAAGGCTTGTTTCCATTGTGGTCCATTAAATATTCATCACATTCGATGCATTCAATAATAAAAGATATATAACCTGTAACATGTATATAAAAAATAATGTTAAATAAAATGGATAAATGATGTACATATACACCGTATACATGTCAGGTGAGCAACATGACATGAAGTGGCGATAAAATTTTGGCCACTGAACTGTCAGTTTTTTTTACTGTAAAATCTACAGATTGTTTTTTTTACAGTTGTATGTAAAAAATATATATAATAATTGTGTATGGAGGTAATTTATATTTATATCTTATTCACTGTTACAAGCGGCCCTCAATGAAAACAAGTTTGACACCCCTGATTTAGCTCCTACTAAATAGTAACTATACGATGTTATTTTGATTTCATTTTCACATTTGGGCGTTAAAAAATCACAGACCTGCCTTTTATTTAGTTTTTCCTCCTATTGCAACTATCACTTCAGATTACTTTTGTATTTGTGGTAATAACATTTCTATTTCTTCCCTTAAACACATGAAACATTGGCCTCTGTGTGCACTGACACTGACTATGGCAGCCATTCATTAAATATACAAGGAAGAGCTTTAAATAAACCTGAGCTGAGTGGGCTGCTCCACTAAAAGGTACCTGGGGACAACAAACCAAAAAGCCAATGGGCAGCACTTTTGGAGTATATTTCTAATGATCTATACACATGTACATAGCAAATATATGTTTAAAGAGGTTCTGTTGGCCATCCAGCAATCTTATAGAAGACGGCATCATTAGATTTTTATATAATCTCTTCACTCAAGTGTGATCACTTATTCATGAGTGTGTGCTTAGTTTTAGAGGCTGGCCTAACTGTTATGTCATCTTAAATTTTACAGCTTCCTTTTCCATTACTGTTACATAATGATGAAATGAGGTGAATACCGCAGGAATAACCATACCAACTACAAACCCCGTTTCCATATGAGTTGGGAAATTGTTTTAGATGTAAATATAAACGGAATACAATGATTTGCAAATGCTTTTCAACCCATATTCAATTGAATGCACTACAAAGACAAGATATTTGATGTTCAAACTCATAAACTTTATTTTTTTTTTTGCAAATAATAATTAACTAGAATATCATGGCTGCAACACGTGCCAAAGTAGTTGGGAAAGGGCATGTTCAACGCTGTGTTACATGGCCTTTCCTTTTAACAACACTCAGTAAACGTTTGGGAACTGAGAAGACACATTTTTGAAGCTTCTCAGGTGGAATTCTTTCCCATTCTTGCTTGATGTACAGCTTAAGTTGTTCAACAGTCCGGGGGTCTCCGTTGTGGTATTTTAGGCTTCATAATGCACCACACATTTTCAATGGGAGACAGGTCTGGACTACAGAAAGGCCAGTCTAGTACCTGCACTCTTTTACTATGAAGCCACGTTGATGTAACACGTGGCTTGGAATTGTCTTGCTGAAATAAGCAGGGGCGTCCATGGTAACGTTGTTTGGATGGCAACATATGTTGCTCCAAAACCTGTATGTACCTTTCAGCATTAATGGCGCCTTCACAGATGTGTAAGTTACCCATGTCTTGGGCACAAATACACCCCCATACCATCACAGATGCTGGCTTTTCAACTTTGCGCCTATAACAATCCGGATGATTCTTTTCCTCTTTGGTCTGGAGGACACGACGTCCACAGTTTCCAAAAACAATTTGAAATGTGGACTCGTCAGACGACAGAATACTTTTCAACTTTGTATCAGTCCATCTTAGATGAGTTCAGGCCCAGCAAAGCCGGCGGTGTTTCTGGGTGTTGTTGATAAATGGTTTTGGCTTTGCATAGTAGAGTTATAACTTGCACTTACAGATGTAGCGACGAACTGTAGTTACTGACAGTGGTTTTCTTAAGTGTTCCTGAGCCCATGTTGTGATATCCTTTACACACTGATGTCGCTTTTTGATGCAGTGCCGCCTGAGGGATCCAAGGTCACAGGCATTCAATGTTACATGCAGTGATTTCTCCAGATTCTATGAACTTTTTGATGATATTACGGACCGTAGATGGTGAAATCCCTAAATTCCTTGCAATAGCTGGTTGAGAAATGTTGTTCTTAAACTGTTGGACAATTTGCTCACGCATTTGTTGACAAAGTGGTGACCCTCGCCCCATCCTTGTTTGTGAATGACTGAGCATTTCATGGAAGCTGCTTTTAAACCCAATCATGGCACCCACCTGTTCCCAATTAGCCTGTTCACCTGTGGGATGTTCCAAATAAGTGTTTGATGAGCATTTCTCAACTTTCTCAGTCTTTTTTGCCACTTGCGCCAGCTTTTTTGAAATATGTTGCAGGCATCACATTCCAAATGAGCTAATATTTGCAAAAAATAACGTTCCTCAGTTCGAACGTTAAGTATCTTGTCTTTGCAGTCTATTCAATTGAATACAGGTTGAAAAGGATTTGCAAACCATTGCATACTGTTTTTATTTACGAATTACACAATGTGCCAACTTCACTGGTTTTGGGGTTTGTATAAGATGTTATTATTTGTTACCTGCAACACAAAGCTAACATGCTTTATTCGGATAGCTTAGCATATACTGACATTCACTGGATTGATTTCAGCCTCTTTGATGAGCAAAATGTATTACAATTACACAACGTGTACTTTAAGCATTTACAGTAATACCTCAATTTACGAGCTTAATAGATTCCAAACTAAAAACACTTGTATCTCAAATCAATGTCTATCAATGTGAATTTTTGTTCCCCCAGGAACACCACAATTTGAAAATGCAACATGCCTTTCAAAAAAAAACAATGTAGATAAGCAATATTGTATGAAAAACAATACAAAAGAATGTAGTACAAACAACTACAGTAGTTTTATCAAGTATTGTGATAATAATATCAAAACATTTACATTGTAGAGTGGACCTGTATAGTGTCACCTTCTGTCAAACACACCATCAGCAGCTTTTCCATATTTTCATGGATAAATGTCCGCTGTTTCGAAATTATCTTAACAACCCCGATTGAAAAGTAGATCATTAAAGAGCCTTTTGTCATCTTTGGTGTAATGCTGCACCGTGTTTGGGACATTTAGGAGTGCAGTTATCTGTGGCTTCATGTCAGTATTTGCCTGTACCTATTTAAATGATGCATGTTTTTTTTTTCTACTTCATTATTTTTATTATATTTATATTTTATGCTAAATTGTTGTGAGTTGCTTGTTTGGAGGAGGAAAAAATAACATTTGACATGTGTTTAATTGTATTTCTGGACTGTATATGTAAAAAATCCAATATACATATACATATATATATACATATATATGTATGTGTATATATATATATATATATATATATATATATATATATATATATATATATATATATATATGTATGTGTGTGTGTGTGTGTATATATATATATATATATATATATATATATATATACACACACACACACACATATAGAGTACATATAAGTGTATACGGTATATATATATATATATATATATACGTATATATTTACATACATATATATATATATATATATATATATATATATATATGTATATATATATATATATATATATAAACATTCTTGGCTGGTGTTAGACTCATTATGCTTCATTCAAGGAGCTTTATTTGTCATACTTGTACACATTTGCACATACACGTCATGGTGCAGTCGAGCAGTGCTACGCTCAAATCCGTCATGTTTTTGATGATTTATTTCTCTAATTCGGTGAATATCATCCGATATTTCTTTTCAGCACTGTCCTTCACGCTCACTTTCTCCTGTCCTATGGTTGGAAAACAGAGTTATGTTGGTCTCTAGCTATAAGCTAATGCTAGCGAGTAAGACTGGTTATAGTAATTATTATATTAGTTATAGAAAAATGTACCTGTGTGTTTACATACTTCTTAGAAGTTGTGCTTTCGTTTTTGTGTTGTTTTGTGTTAAATCTCTAAATCCCAGTTGGACTTTTTTGCAATGTATTCTTTTATTGATACAGCCTTACTAATGGAAACACCCTAAGACAGTGGTATCAAACTTACAGCCCGCAAACAGGTTTAATCCGGCCCGCGGGATGAGTTTGCTAAGTAAAAGAATGAGCCGAAATTTTTGAATGAAAGAAACTGCTGTTCTAAATGTGTCCACTAGATGTCGCAATAGCAATTCTTTGTATCTTTGTAGATTATGCTACATATGTACAAAAAAAAATGGACCACATGATATTAAAGTTGAAGTCCCAATGATCGTCACACACACACTGGGTGTGGTGAAATTTTTCCTCCGCCTTTGACCCATCCCCATGTTCACCCCCTGGGAGGTGAGGGGAGCAGTGAGCAGCAGCATGTGCCGCGCTCGGGAATCATTTTGGGGATTTAACCCCCAATTCCAACCCTGGCAATGGGTCCCATTTTTGAATAGTCTTTGGTATGACTCGGTATTGAACTCACAACCTTCCAGTCTCAGGGCGGACACTCTAACCACAAGGCCACTGACCTGGTCCTGGTGGTGATGTTAGTGCACCAGCCGAGGAAAATTACATCCTGTAATTATATTTTGATTTTTTTTTTTATCTTGATAGATTAAAGATTAACACCAATGAGTTGACTGATGATCATTATCACATAATCTATTCAGAAAGTATAAATCACGACAAATAAAGATAGAATACTATTAACCGCAACATGTAAGTGTAAAAAAACAACAACATTATGATTTGTGCATTTTCAGAATGTGCTTGTTCTATTTTTAAACAAAAAAAACAATCGGAAGTTGTCTTTTTATTTTTACGTTATCGTGCCGTGATTTTACCACTCCGGCCCACTTGGGAGTAAATTTTTGTTTGTGGCCCCCGATCTAGAATGAGTTTGACACCCCTACCATAAGAGCTGTAAAGAAAAACAATATACATGTATCCAAGAATAGATCTTACTGTAGGTTATTTGTCCATATATTACATAGTCAAACCTTTATTTCAATCTGTATTAAATTGTGCAAATATATCCACCCAAAACTAGGGATGTCCGATAATGGCTTTTTGCCGATATCCGATATTCCGATATTGTCCAACTCTTTAATTACCGATACCGATATCAACCGATACCGATATCAACCGATATATACAGTCGTGGAATTAACACATTATTATGCCTAATTTGGACAACCAGGTATGGTGAAGATAAGATACTTTTTTTAAAAATTTATAAAATAAAATAAGATAAATAAATTAAAAACATGGTTCCTCTCTTTAAAAAGGGGAACCGGAGGGTGTGTTCTAACTATCGTGGGATCACACTCCTCAGCCTTCCCGGTAAGGTCTATTCAGGTGTACTGGAGAGGAGGCTACGCCGGATAGTCGAACCTCGGATTCAGGAGGAACAGTGTGGTTTTCGTCCTGGTCGTGGAACTGTGGACCAGCTCTATACTCTCGGCAGGGTCCTTGAGGGTGCATGGGAGTTTGCCCAACCAGTCTACATGTGCTTTGTGGACTTGGAGAAGGCATTCGACCGTGTCCCTCGGGAAGTCCTGTGGGGAGTGCTCAGAGAGTATGGGGTTTCGGACTGTCTGATTGTGGCGGTCCGCTCCCTGTATGATCAGTGTCAGAGCTTGGTTCGCATTGCCGGCAGTAAGTCGGACACGTTTCCGGTGAGGGTTGGACTCCGCCAAGGCTGCCCTTTGTCACCGATTCTGTTCATAACTTTTATGGACAGAATTTCTAGGCGCAGTCAAGGCGTTGAGGGGATCCGGTTTGGTGGCTGCAGGATTAGGTCTCTGCTTTTTGCAGATGATTTGGTCCTGATGGCTTCATCTGGCCAGGATCTTCAGCTCTCACTGGATCGGTTCGCAGCTGAGTGTGAAGCGACTGGGATGAGAATCAGCACCTCCAAGTCCGAGTCCATGGTTCTCGCCCGGAAAAGGGTGGAGTGCCATCTCCGGGTTGGGGAGGAGATCTTGCCCCAAGTGGAGGAGTTCAAGTACCTCGGAGTCTTGTTCACGAGTGAGGGAAGAGTGGATCGTGAGATCGACAGGCGGATCGGTGCGGCGTCTTCAGTAATGCGGACGCTGTATCGATCCGTTGTGGTGAAGAAGGAGCTGAGCCGGAAGGCAAAGCTCTCAATTTACCGGTCGATCTACGTTCCCATCCTCACCTATGGTCATGAGCTTTGGGTTATGACCGAAATGACAAGATCACGGGTACAAGCGGCCGAAATGAGTTTCCTCCGCCGGGTGGCGGGGCTCTCCCTTAGAGATAGGGTGAGAAGCTCTGTCATCCGGGGGGAGCTCAAAGTAAAGCCGCTGCTCCTCCGCATCGAGAGGAGCCAGATGAGGTGGTTCGGGCATCTGGTCAGGATGCCACCCGAGCGCCTCCCTAAGGAGGTGTTTAGGGCATGTCCGACCGGTAGGAGGCCACGAGGAAGACCCAGGACACGTTGGGAAGACTATGTCTCCCGGCTGGCCTGGGAACGCCTCGGGATCCCCCGGGAGGAGCTGGACGAAGTGGCTGGGGAGAGGGAAGTCTGGGCTTCCCTGCTTAGGCTGCTGCCCCCGCGACCCGACCTCGGATAAGCGGAAGAAGATGGATGGATGGATGGAAATTAAAAACATTTTCTTGAATAAAAAAGAAAGTAGAACAATATAAAAACAGTTACATAGAAACTAGTAATTAATGAACATTTTTAAAATTAACTGTTAAAGGTTAGTACTATTTGTGGACCAGCAGCACGCACAATCATGTGTGCTTACGGACTGTATCCCTTGCAGACTGTATTGATATATATTGATATATAATGTAGGAACCAGAATATTAACAACAGAAATAAACAACCCTTTTGTGTGAATGAGTGTAAATGGGGGAGGGAGGTTTTTTGGGTTGGTGCACTAATTGTAAGTGTATCTTGTGTTTTTTATGTTGATTTAATAAATAAAAAAAACCAAAAAAAAACCGATACCGATCATTTCCGATATTACATTTTAACGCATTTATCGGCCGATAATATCGGCAGGCCGACATCTCTACCCAAAACCAATGAAATATAACCAATTTACTATTACAATTACCGGGTAACAACAATCTAATTTGAGGGTGCAATATAATTATACTAAGATATTAATTTCCCTGTAGATAAAACACACATAGCCTTTATCCATCCATCCATCCATCCATCTTCTTCCGCTTATCCGAGGTCGGGTCGCGGGGGCAGCAGCCTAAGCAGGGAAGCCCAGACTTCCCTCTCCCTAGCCACTTCGTCCAGCTCCTCCCGGGGGATCCCGAGGCGTTCCCAGGCCAGCCGGGAGACATAGTCTTCCCAACGTGTCCTGGGTCTTCCTCGTGGCCTCCTACCGGTCGGACATGCCCTAAACACCTCCTTAGGGAGGCGCTCGGGTGGCATCCTGACCAGATGCCCGAACCACCTCATCTGGCTCCTCTCGATGCGGAGGAGCAGCGGCTTTACTTTGAGCTCCCCCCGGATGACAGAGCTTCTCACCCTATCTCTAAGGGAGAGCCCCGCCACCCGGCGGAGGAAACTCATTTCGGCCGCTTGTACCCGTGATCTTGTCCTTTCGGTCATAACCCAAAGCTCATGACCATAGGTGAGGATGGGAACGTAGATCGACCGGTAAATTGAGAGCTTTGCCTTCCGGCTCAGCTCCTTCTTCACCACAACGGATCGATACAGCGTCCGCATTACTGAAGACGCCGCACCGATCCGCCTGTCGATCTCACGATCCACTCTTCCCTCACTCGTGAACAAGACTCCGAGGTACTTGAACTCCTCCACTTGGGGCAAGATCTCCTCCCCAACCCGGAGATGGCACTCCACCCTTTTCCGGGCGAGAACCATGGACTCGGACTTGGAGGTGCTGATTCTCATCCCAGTCGCTTCACACTCAGCTGCGAACCGATCCAGTGAGAGCTGAAGATCCTGGCCAGATGAAGCCATCAGGACCAAATCATCTGCAAAAAGCAGAGACCTAATCCTGCAGCCACCAAACCGGATCCCCTCAACGCCTTGACTGCGCCTAGAAATTCTGTCCATAAAAGTTATGAACAGAATCGGTGACAAAGGGCAGCCTTGGCGGAGTCCAACCCTCACCGGAAACGTGTCCGACTTACTGCCGGCAATGCGAACCAAGCTCTGACACTGATCATACAGGGAGCGGACCGCCACAATCAGGCAAGTCCGCAATTTCGGACATAGCCTTTACATTTATCACAAATATAAACACTATAAATGCCTTAAAGGAAGCCTTTAGTTTGATACCGGAGCTTTATTTTGAAGGCTAATTTAGTTTAGTATGACAAGTGTGTGGTCATTCACTAATGTAATGAAGCCACAATCCACACGTTTAACACCAGAGGTTCCAGGTATTTCTTAACTTCATAAACAATATAGAAGGTCATTAACACTGATGTTATGCAAGCCTTGACCTATAAATAATTGTTTTAGGAGTACCCACCGATGTCACATCATCGATGTGTTTCCTCCCTTGCAGTTGGTGATGTACATCGGCCAGGTGATGAAGGACGTGCTGAAGTTGCCCCGTCCTTGCTCCCCGCCGGTGGTCAAGCTGGAGATGCGTGTGGATGCAGAGTACGGCCTCCCCTCCACGCACGCCATGGCCGCCACTGCCATCTCCTTCACGTTGTTGCTCAGCGCCCCCTCTAGGATCCAGGTGAGCATCACCCACACCTGCCAGGAAACGTGCGGTAAAGCATCTTAAAATAATTCCTGTAAGAAATATGAATTGAATAATGACTTAATATTTTCATTCAATCATCATACAGAGAAACACACTTATTTTGAATTTTTAGTTCCCCAAACTTCCACACAGTCACCTAAATACGGTGACACCAGTGGACAGTGTGATTTGTGGTTTATTTACTACTATAATGCTAAATTGATAGATTTACTTAAGGTTTGCGTGTACTAAAACACGTGCAATCTGAATAACACAGGCAACCCAGCAGGCAAAAGACATTGATACAACGTTGATTATACATACCGTATTTTCTGGACCATAGGGCGCACCGGATTATAAGGCGCACTGCCGATGAATGGGCTATTTTTGATCGTTTTTCATATATAAGGCGCACCAAATTATAGGGAGCATTAAAGGAGTCTTTTTTTTTCTTTCTAAACTGAAAACACTTCCTTGTGGTCTACATAACATGTAATGGTGGTTCTTTGGTCAAAATGTTGCATAGATTATGTTTTACAGATCATCTTCAAGCCGCTTTCTGACACTCGCTTCCGGATGCGCCGTTTTGTGGGCGGTCTTATTTACGTGGCTCACCTTCGGCAGCGTCTTCTCCCCGTCATCTTTGTTGTAGCGGTGTAGCGTGCAAGGACGGGGGTGGAAGAAATGTCAAAAGATGGAGCTAACTGTTTTAATGACATTCAGACTTTACTGCAATCAATAACGGAGCAGCATCTCCTCATCCGGAAACAACAACAAGGCCGGAAATGTGTCCCGTGAAAAACCGTCCGACTGGAACTCTCTAATAACTAAAGTTCCTTGGGTGGATAATGTAAACTCACTACACCGGTATGTTTTAGCGCTTTCATGGCGAGTTTACTGACAGATATAAGTAAGAACTTTACACTACTTTATGTTAGAAATGGCAACAGCGGAGGATGAATGTCCCATGACAAGAAGATAGAGAAAAAGAAGAAGTATATTGACCACGGCCTAGCTGCGGACTACAAAGGCGGAAGCGCGTAATATTTCAGGATTTATGCAGATCCCAATTACAGATCAGCAGAAGGTAAGAAAAGTTTATTTTGCATAATATTTCGAAACAAAACGCCAGATAAAGTCTTACTTTATACACACACCATAATAATACTCCTATGTTGAAGCACATCAAGTGGTGCGGCTTCATAGCTTACCAAAGTCGTACTAAAACATATTGATAGATTTTTGAGCGCCGTGTCTAATGTTCTATATTTCAATGGAACATGTAAAATGTTGGTGATTACTTAAGTCATATTGCAGTCTACACGTATCTCTTATCATTTCACCTTATACCAAATAAAATAGCTTCGAGGTCGGTAAGCACAACCAAAATGATTCCTTACATTAGGTGCACCGGGTTATTAGGCGCACTGTCAAGTTTTGAGAAAATGAAAGGATTTTAAGTGCGCCTTATAGTCCGGAAAATACAGGTCACAAGAATATAAAAAGTTTCAGTTTTTACAGTATTTGGAATCAACTCATTAGCTTACGGTCTTTAGTGGATCAGATACATTCCCCTTCCTGGTTGGTGAGCCTGCTGAAATCAGATGTGTAAGTGGGACAGTATTGACAGTCAAAGTTGCATTCGATGTGAGAGATGACATCAGATGTGTAAGTGGGACAGTCAGAGTTGCTAAGAATTAAAAGTTCATAGAAGATTGCATCGGAACTGCTTAGGGTCATTTTTGACCCCACTTGTGGAAGAGTGGGTCGTGATGCAAAAACTGCAATTCCTTCATAATAATGAAAAAAATAAATGCAAATGCCCTCAGGTCACAAACATGTTTTATATAAAATGTTGGTGTTGTTTACTTGAGTCATATCGCCATCATATTGCAGTCTACATGTATCTCTTATGTTTGACTGCCATCTGCTGGTCACACTTATCATCACACCATGTACCAAAAAAAAATTGCTTCGAGGTCGGTAAGCAAAACCAGAATTATTCTTAGGCGCACCAGTCGAGTTTTGAGGAAAAAAAAGGATTTTAAGTGCGCCTTATAGTCCGGAAAATACGGTACATGTTCTTTAAAACTGACTTTGAAACAAAGTTGCAAAATAGTTGTATTTGTAAATTGAGACAACATTGATGTCTAACATTGGATCAACGTTGGTTGGGAAATCACCAAATGTCAATGGTCTAATCAACGTATGCAGCTGAGATAGGCTCCAGCACCCCCCGCGACCTTAAGAGGGACAAGCGGTAGAAAATGGATGGATGGAAATCAACGTCACAACCTGACATTGAATAAACATTATTAAAAAAATATGTTGTTTCAACATTGTATTTGTGTTGTAGAATATTGGTTGGAAAATGACCAAAATTCAATGGTCAAATCAACGTCAGCACCCAACATTGAATAGACGTCGTCAAAAAGCAAAAAGTTAGGTTTGAGTTGCTCAACGTCAGGACCTTTTATCACATTCGGAATGTACGTGCAAACTGGCACAGTTACGCACAAATGGCTGCGACGCGGTCAAAAGAAGGCGATCAGTTGGAGAAAGACAATCTTCCGTGTTCGTGTCAGCTCTCACCAAATGAAAATATTAGATGTATCATCTGCCAAGCAATTCAATCTTTGAGTTGATGAATAATTTAGGGCTGATTTGGAGACAAAATACATAGTTTTGGTATTGACTGGCATTTTATGGCATTATTTTTGTCATATAGGAGATGTATTACTAACAACTTTTTGCGACATGCATTTTCTTCTGTTTGCATCATTCCAACGCGCTATTGCGGTCATTGCCAGTGTTGTGGCAAAAACATCGGTCGTTTTGTTGTCTAGATCAGTGTTTTCCAACCTTTTTTGAGCCAAGGCACATTTTTTGCGTTGAAAAAATTCAGAGGAACACCACGAGCAGAAGTCATTAAAAAACGAAACTCAATTGACAGTAAAAAGTCGTCGTCGCAATTGTTGGATATGAATTCAAACCATAACCAAGCATGCATCACTATAGCTCTTGTCTCAAAGTAGGTGTACTGTGACGACCTGTTACATCACGCCATGACTTATTTGGAGTTTTTTGCTGTTTTCCTGTGTGTAGTGTTTTAGTTCTTGTCTTGCGCTCCTATTTTGGTGGCTTTTTAACTTTTTTTTGGTATTTTCCTGTAGCAGTTTCATGTCTTCCTTTGAGCGATATTTCCCGCATCTACTTTGTTTTAGCAATCAAGAATATTTCAGCTGTTTTTAATCCTTCTTTGTCGGGACATTGTTGATTGTCACGTCATGTTCGGATGTACTTTGTGTGCGCCATCTTTGCTCCACAGTAAGTCTTTGCTGTCATCCAGCATTCTGTTTTTGTTTACTTTGTAGCCAGTTCAGTTTAACTTTCGTTCTGCATAGCCATCCCTAAGCTTCAATGCCTTTTCTTAGGGGCACTTACCTTTTTGTTTATTTTTGGTTAAAGCATTAGACACCTTTTTACCTGCACACTGCCTCCCGCTGTTCCCAACATCGACAAAGCAATTAGCTACCTGCTGCCCCCTACTGCTATGGAAGAGTATTACACGGTTACTCTGCCAAGCTCTAGACAGCACCGACACTCAACAACAACACATCATTTGCAGACTATAACTACTGGTTTGCAAAAAATATTTTACCACAAATAGGTGAAACTAGATAATCTCCCACGGCACACCAGACTGTATCTCACGGCACACTAGAAAAAGGATTATAGTTGTGTGCCGCATGTTCAACAACATGGCAGAAAACCACAGATTAAAGCATGATGCCAGATTCGCATTAAATGTCTTCATGGTAGTAGTAGTAAACGCTAAAACCTCTTTTATATAAGGCGGTCTGCACCACTTTTGTACGTGTTATCAATTGTACACGCAATGTTAGTAGATCACACACAAAACGCCTATTAGTAGCACAAGCAATTTTATTATTTGTGCACGCTGTTTAGCACTTGTTATTTGGGAACTTAGTAAATCAGGCCCTATATTTCTTATTTTCTATCATGTGTAAAGGACATTTTAAGGATTCAATGATTTAAGGAACTTTATTGTCGTTTATTGTTGTTTATTTCATGGCAATATTTTTTTAATATAGGAGATTTAGTACTAACAACTTTTTGCGACATGCATTTTCTTGCGTTTGCATCATTCCAACGCGCTATTGCCAGTGTTGTGGCAAAAACATCGGTCATTTTGTTGTCTAGATTGCGTTTCTATATTGCAGAAAAGGATTATAGTTGTGTGCCGCTTGTTCAACAACATAGCAGAAAACCTCAGGTTAAAGCATGATGCCAGATTCGCATTAAATGTCTTCATGGTGACGGCCGGCCCGGTAGTAAACGCTAAAACCTCATTTAAATACGACTTAAACTTAGACTTAGACTTCCTTTTTATTGTCATTCAAATTTGAACAGATAAGAACAACATTTTGTTGCATTAGCTCATGGTAGGGCAGGATAGAAAATCAATAAGGTGCAGATATAAATAAATAGATTACTGTACAGATAAATATATTGCACTTTTGCATATGCATCCACGTTTATGGATGTATGTTATAAATAAGGCGGTCTGCACCACTTTTGCACGTGTTATCAATTGTACACGCAATGTTAGTAGATCACACACAACACGCCCATTAGTAGCACAGGCAATTTTATAATTTGTACACGCTGTTTAGCACTTGTTATTTGGGAACTTAGTAAATCAGGCCCTATATTTCTTATTTTCTATCATGTGTAAAGGACATTTTAAGGATTCAATGATTTAAAGGGGAACATTATCACCAGACCTATGTAAGCGTCAATATATACCTTGATGTTGAAGAAAAAAGACCACATATTTTTTCAACCGATTTCCGAACTCTAAATGGGTGAATTTTGGCGAATTAAATGCCTTTCTATTATTCACTCTCGGAGTGATGACGTCACAACGTGACGTCACATCGGGAAGCAATCCGCCATTTTCTCACTTTCGTCGGTGTGTTGTCGGAGGGTGTAACAACACGAACAGGGACGGATTCAAGTTGCACCAGTGGCCCAAAGATGCGAAAGTGGCAAGAAATTGGACGAAATTTGTTCAAAATTCGAGGGTGTGGGGAAAGCCGACGAAATGGTCAGTCGTTTGTTCCGCACACTTTACCGACGAAAGCTATGCTACGACAGAGATGGCAAGAATGTGTGGATATCCTGCGACACTCAAAGCAGATGCATTTCCAACGATAAAGTCAAAGAAATCTGCCGCCAGACCCCCATTGAATCTGCCGGAGTGTGTGAGCTATTCAGGGACAAAGGACCTCGGTAGCACGGCAAGCAATGGCGGCAGTTTGTTCCCGCAGACGAGCGAGCTAAACCCCCTGGATGTCTTGGCTCACACCGTCTCTTATGCCACCGAAGATGATCAAGAGAAGAATATCGACCCTAGCTTCCCTGGCCTGCTGACATCAACTCCAAAACTGGACAGATCAGCTTTCAGGAAAAGAGAGCGGATGAGGGTATGTCTACAGAATATATTAATTGATGAAAACTTTATTCATTACTCACGGTTTTACGTAAATTATTATACATAAACTGTGTTTACCAATAATTTAGCTTAAAAACATTTATTTTTTTCAATCATTCGAGTACATTCGGGTAGTCTTGTGTAATGCAGTATTTTGTGTCTATTTAGCAGAGGTGGGACCAAGTCATTGTTTTGCAAGTCACAAGTAAGTCTCAAGTCTTTGCCCTCAAGTCCGAGTCAAGTCCCGAGTCAAGACAGGCAAGCCCCGAGTCAAGTCCAAAGTCAAGACTGGAAAGTCTCAAGTCAAGTCCTAAGTCCTGCATTTTGAGTTTCGAGTCCTTTCAAGTCCTTTTAACCACAGACTAATATATTAACACAGATTGTGTATGCTTTTCAAACGCTGTATTTATTTATTAAAACAAGTGCATTTTAAATTGCAGGAAAGAAAATTGTGCTGACATTGCACTTTATAATAGCACTATTAACCAGTCATTTTAAACATTAACTCATTCCTTTACAGAACAAACACATTGAAAAATAAAGTGCAAATGTACTTATTTGTACAAAAGTGTTAACATTGAAAAAACATGACATATACGTGAACATAACAAAAAAGTTGTACTTTTTATATGTCAGGGCCCTATGCTGCATTGCATTTGCAAAAGACCAAATTAGCCAAGAGTCTGTCAGTCATTTGTGCACGATGGGGGCGTAGTATGATGCCACCATGGCTGAAAACTCGCTCCACTGGAGCACTGGAGGCAGGCACTGCCAAGACTCTCATGGCCACTCGGAACAGTGAAGGAAGAGTCTTCATGTTCAATGCCCAGAACAAAAGGGGGGAGAGAGTTGTTTTGGGTTGGTGCACTACTTGTAAGTGTATCTTGTGTTTTTTATGTTGATTTAATTAAAAAAAAAAAAAAAATTCTTGTGCGGCCCGATACCAATCGATCCACGGACCAGTACCGGGCCGCGGCCCGGTGGTTGGGGCCCACTGAGGTAAACAACCAACAGTATGTCAGAAAGCTAGCTAAAACGGTACACATATTCATACTATAGTATACATTTTAACTGACCTTTATTTGACTATTTTTGTCTTTTTTTAGGTGGCTAAAATACGCGGTGCTGCTGACCGCCGTCTAACGTTACGTGTGATATATTGACTAACGTAACCCTGCTTAAAAAAAATCACTTAACAAAAAGTATGAATAAGGTAGTGAACTGCAACAGATTCCCGTGTTTGCAATAACGTTATAACGTTAGCAGTGAGTTTACAGCCTCACTGATTTAACTACACAGCAAATAAAAGTCACGTTACTTAGCCAATAAACGTTATCTTACATTCAAAACTTACCGTTCTTTGTGCAACTTCAAATGCCGGACGAAGTTGGAAGTACGTTGTTGCCTCTCCATCAGTAATTTTCGAACCGCATGTGTTGCATACTGCAAACCGTTTTGTGTTGACCACCTCGTAATTTTTATACCCAAACAAAATTATTTTAGGTATCATTTTTTGTTCACTGGCGTGTGGTTTGGACATGTCTTCTTCGTTGGTTGTCCTGCAATTTGATTGGATGAATGCTGTGTGATGAAAACAAAGTAGATCTAATTTGATTGGCTGTTGTACTGAGAGCACACCAGCTGACACACGCAACGCTGATAGACAAGTACACAATGAAAAATACGGAGCGCTCCCGAATAACTTTTTCATCTTTGGGTTTTGGGGAAAGTAGCAAGTCATGTCAAGTCATGTCAATTCAAAAGGCTCAAGTCCAAGTGAAGTCACAAGTCATTGATGTTAAAGTCTAAGTCGAGTTGCAAGTCTTTTTACATTTTGTCAAGTCGAGTCTAAAGTCATCAAATTCATGACTCGAGTCTGACTCGAGTCCAAGTCATGTGACTCGAGTCCACACCTCTGCTATTTAGGTATGGTTAACCTGAGTGCTGAAATCGTGGAAAAATATATGTTCTTAGCGTGCCTGAAATGGGCTGTCTGCACTCTCAAAGTGCATGTTGTTGCCAAATGTATTTCATATGCTGCAAACCTAGTTCATAGTTGTTAGTAATTATCTTATCAGACAGTGTTAAGCCGCTGAAATCCGAGTCTGAATCCGAGCTAATGTCGCTATACCTTGCTGTTTGTTTGTATTGGCATCACTGTGTGACGTCACAGGAAAATGGACGGGTGTATATAACGATGGTTAAAATCAGGCACTTTGAAGCTTTTTTTTAGGGATATTGCGTGATGGGTAAAATTGTGAAAAAAACTTCGAAAAATAAAATAAGCCACTGGGAACTGATTTTTAATGGTTTTAACCCTTCTGAAATTGTGATAATGTTCCCCTTTAGGGAACTTTATTGTCATGCAATTTTAAAATTGCGTGTCAGCTCTCACCAAATAAAAATATTAGACGTATCATCTGCCAAGCAACTCAATATTTGAGTTGATGAATAATTTAGGGCTGATTTGGAGACAAAATACATAGTTTTGGTATCTACTGGCATTTTATGGCATTATTTTTTTAATATAGGTTTTATTGTACACGCAATGTTAGTAGATCACACACAACACGCCCATTAGTAGCACATGCAATTTTATAACTTGTACAGCACTTGTTATTTGGGAACTTAGTAAATCAGGCCCTATATTTCTTATTTTCTATCATATATAAATGTGTGTAAAGGAAACTTTAAGGATTCAATGATTTAAGGAACTTTATTGTCATGCAATGTTAAAATTGTGTGTGCTATTAGTAGGCGTGTTGCTTGTGATCTACTAAGTGTAAGACAATTCCGCAATGTGTTCTTTTATGCCATACTGTCCATCAACAGCCCTAACTGAGCTGTTGGACAATGGCCGAGGAGGGGCGGGGCCGGCAATCATCGTCAGTTTCCATCAGCAACACCCGTCGAGTTGCTTTTGGTTCTCCTGACGGACTCGACGGAGTCCATGACTGTCAGTCCCGCCTCTTTCTCTCCCTGTCGCTAAGTCAATAAAACAATCTACGTCACAATTTGAAAGGAGAGCATTTCAAATGATTTGCGGATCACATTCGGGTGTGATGGCTTTTCCCTTCAGAGACCAACATATACTGTAGCACAGGTGACTTTGGCATAGATTCCTGCAGGGCATGCAATGTTGCCAAGGGTTCTGAATGGTTAAAAGGCCTCAGGGCAACCTTCAAGGTTCCCCGAGTTGGTCAGAGGTCACGGCAGTCAATCACAAAGCGACCCCCTCCTGTTCCCGTCATCCTTTGTGGCTATTCAAAAAAAAAAAAAAAAAAAGCTACTCTTTATGAACTACCAGTGAATAGACTTCCAGCTGCCAAGAACAGGAAAAGACCCAGGAAAAAACAAGGCAGAGAAGTGAAAGAGGAGTTGACTAAAGCTTCTATTCTGCCTGGTATTGTAATGGACGAGGAACAAAACCATAGGTAAGGAGGGGGAAAGATCATCTTTCTGCTTAAGACAGGACTCGTACGTCACCTCTTAAAAGGGCAGATGAAGGAAGGCTTTGGAAAATAAAAGAATGGCAGGATGAGACACCTGCAACTAGGGATGAGTACCACATTTGGTACTTTGGTTTGGAACAGACCTAAGTCCGTCAGTACTACATATTTCAATACATTTATTGCGTGTGGCGTCACATCCGTTTGAAAACTCTGGACCGACTCAAGCACTTGGCCGGGAAACAAGCAGTCAGGGCCAACTCGGTCAACCTGCCTCTTTGAGGTAATGTCACAATTTTCCAATTCCATCAAAGCAAGAAGGTGGCACTCAAAAGTACAGTAAGGCTCCGTTTTTCTAAATGCGCTCGTTCGATGTTAATTTACTCTGGATTTGCCATTGACATGCTAAAGATTACCATTAGCAATTTTACATGCTGATTTCAACACCTCCAGGTTTGGTAATGAAAACTACAAAACGGAAACTCTGATAATTTCTCCCGATAAAAAGATCCCCCTGATTAAGAACTCCCTTGGTGCTCTGGGTGCATCTGTTAAAAGCAGCCTCAGAAACCTTGCGGTTGTGTTCGATCAGTCCATGTCTTTGGAGGGTCACTGCCATCAATTGACCAAAAACTGTTCTTATCATCTCAGAAATATTTCTTAAGTAAGAAATTTTTTGTCAAAATTGGATCTTGAAATGCGTTCATTTCATCTCGTATTGACCATTGCAATTCTCTTTTCACTTTTTTCTATAGAGACTTCAGACTGTACAAAATGCGGCTGCCAGACTTTTGACCGGTGCACCCATAACAGCCCATATTACCCCCCATTTTATCCAGTCTTCATTGGCTTATACTTACAGTACAAACACATTGTAGGGCCCAACAAAAGAAAAGACTGGCACATTGAAATTAACCCTTGGATGCACGACCTACCAAGACTTACACTCTTCCAATTACCACCCCGATTAAAATCAATGTGTTTTGCGATAAGCTGGATTGTTATTCTTCAAAATCTTTAAAACAAAGAGTTGTAATATTTTCATATTCCAAGTATTCCTCATAAAACATGTTTGTGACCTGAGGCCATTTGCATTTTCATATTTTTTTTTCATTAATATGAAGGAATTGCAGTTTTTGCATCACGACCCACTCTTCCACAAGTGGGGTTGTGTAGGGGGGCGTGGTCTGCGAGCCTGCTGCGGAGCGGGGTGTGTAAGGACCGGCCTCGAACCACAGCTGGCAGGCGATTGGATTACCCAGCTGGGTTTGATCATCCAATCACCTACCATGCTTATCAAATTACCCCAAGCAGTTCCGATGGAATCTTCTATGAACTTTTAATTCTTAGCAACTCTGACTGTCCCACTTACACATCTGATGTCATCTCTCACATCGGATGCAACTTTGACTGTCAATACTGTCCCACTTACACATCTGATTTCAGCAGGCTCACCAACCAGGAAGGGGAATGTATCTGATCCACTAAAGTTCGTAAGCTAATTAATTCATTTCAAATACTGTAAAAATTTAAACTTTTTATATTCTTATGACCTGTATTTTCCGGACTATAAGGCGCACTTAAAATCCTTTCATTTTCTCAAAACTCGACAGTGCGCCTAATGTACGGAATAATTTTGGTTGTGCTTACCGACCTTGAAGCTATTTTATTTGGTACATGGTGAAATGATAAGTGTCACACATAAGAGATACGTGTAGACTGCAATATGACTCAAGTAAACAACACCAACATTTTATATGTTCCATTGAAAATACAGAACATTACACACCATATTTGCCAACCCTCCCGAATTTTCCGGGAGACTCCCGTAATTCAGCGCCTCTCCGAAAACCTCCCGGGACAAATATTCTCCCGAAAATCTCCCGATTTTCAGCCGGAGCTGGAAGCCACGCCCCCTCCAGCTCCATGCGGCCCTGAGTGAGGACAGCCTTTTTTCATGACGGGAGGACAACAGGGTGACAAGAAGTAAATCATCCAGACTAGAGATAAATTGTATTATTATGTTTATTTTACCTAAAAATAAATATACTTACTAATTAAAAAAAAAAAAAAAACTGAATATATTTTTACTATATTTTGCTAAAAACATCAAAATTAATTGTATTTTTATTTGTATTTTTTCATGACTCCTTATTACATCCAGCCATACAATTATACATTAAAATAAACATATTTGAAATAATTGATTTTAAATTATCATAATAATTCATTTACAATGACCATATTTAATTATTAAAATAATTGCTTGTTTATCAACAACTTTAGCATTTTATTCATTACATTTTGAAACTCTCAGAAGGCAAGTTATGTTATATTCCTTAATATTTATTTATGCAAGTTTGAAGTATCAATTATCTAAACACAGTTTGTTTGCATATTTTCAGGATGTAGATATTTATATATATATGTATATATATATATATATGTATATATATATATATATATATACCGGTATGTATGAAATACTTGACTTGGTGAATTCTAGCTGTCAATATACTCCTCCCCTCTTAACCACGCACCGCCCCACCCCCGACCACGCCCCCACCCCCCACCTTCCGAAATCGGAGGTCTCAAGGTTGGCAAGTATGTTACACACGGCGCTCAAAAATCTATCAAAATGTTTTAGTACGACTTTGGTAAGCTATGAAGCCGCGCCGCTTGATGGATCGTACTGTGCTTCAACTTTGGAGTATTAGTATGGTGTGTGTATAAGGTAAGACATATTATCTGGCGTTTTGTTTGGCAATATTATGCAAAAGCAAATTTTCTTACCTTCTGGTACCTGCTGATCTGTATTTGGGATCTGCATAAGCCCTGAAAATGTGCGAGTGTCCGCCTCTGTAGTCCGTGCCGATTCCGTAGCCGATAAGCTTCTTCTTTTTCTTTATCTTGTTGTTATGTGACATTCATCCTCTACTGTTGCCATTTTTAATATAAAGTAGTGTAAAGTTCTTACTTATATCTGTCAATAAAACTCGCCATGAAAGCGCTAAAACATACCGGTGTAGTGAGTTTACATTAATCACCCAAGGAACTTTAGTTATTAGAGAGTTCCGGTCGGACGGTTTTTCACAGGACACATTTCCGGCCTTGTTGTTGTTTCCGGATGAGGAGATGCTGCTCCATTATGATTTAAGTAAAGTCTGAATGTTATTAAAACAGTTAGCTCCATCCGTCCTTGCACGCTACACCGCTACAACAAAGATGACGGGGAGAAGACGCTGCCGAAGGTGAGCCACGTAAATAAGACCGCCCACAAAACAGCGCATTCTAAAGCGACTGTCAGAAAGCAGCTTGAAGATAATCTGTAAAACATAATCTATGCAACATTTTGACCAAAGAACCACCATTACATGTTATGTAGACCACAAGGAAGTGTTTTCCATTTAGAAAAATAAACAAATAATATGACTCCTTTAATGCGCCCTATAATCCGGTGCGCCTTTGGTATGAAAATAGACCTGACTAGACCCATTCATCGGCAGTGCGCCTTATAATCCGGAAAATACGGTAATTATAGTTGTAAAAACCACGGCAGGTGCATTATACAGGTTGTAGTCAACTGCACCTTCTGCCAACATGGCCACCAAACACAACTAGTCACGTGACTCTCCTGTATTCGGATATTCAATCGATCGCAATTGTAACGTTTGGTTTGTCTCAGAAGACTTTTCACCTCTCATCCAAGCAAGCTTCATCAGTTCATGCTCATAGACCTATATCGGTCAGATCTAGTCTGGCGGTTGGTGCCAAAACCCCAAATATTTATACTCCAACGCCAGGAGAGTGTGAAAAAAACAACTGAAAACAAAAACAACTGAAAACAAGAAATCCTAGCATCAATGCCAAGGACAGTCAATGAAGTGGAAATTCCCCTCGTTTTCATTGAGGTATTAAGTGGCAACGTGGCCAGCAAACACAACTGCTCACGTTTCTCTCCTGCCAGTTCGATGGCCAGTTGCATGAGAGATGACGTCATATGCGCAAGTGGGACAGTCAGAGTTGCTAAGAATTAAAGGTTTGTAGAAAATTCCGTAGGAACTGCTTGGAGTCATTTTTGACCCCACTTGTGGAAGACAATTTCTTTAAATTAATGAAAAATTGCAAATGGCCTCATGTCACAAATATGTTTATGAGGAATGCCTGGAATATGAATATATTATTATATATTTATTTTTAAAGATTTAGAAAAATAACAAAATGACCCCACATGTGCATCTAAGGAATAATGGCAAAGATGACTTCTTGTTTAAGGCGACACACTGTAGTCTATACAGTACTGCCATCTATCCATCCATTTTCTACTACCTCTTGTCCCTTTTGGGGTTGCGGGGGGTGCTGGAGCCTTTCTCAGCTTCATTCGGACAAGTCGCCACCTCATCGCAGGGCCAACACAGATAGACAACATTCACACTCACATTCACACACTAGGGCCAATTTAGTGTTGCCAATCAACCTATCCCCAGGTGCATGTCTTTGGAGGTGGGAGGAAGCCGGAGTACCCGGAGGGAACCCACACAGTCGCGGGGAGAACATGCAAACTCCATACAGAAAGACCCCGAGCCCAGGGATCGAACCCTACCATGCTGCCCTACTCCCTGTTTAAGGCAACATACTGTAGTTTCCACAGTACTGCCATCTACTGTCATAGAATTGCAACTGCATGCAAAGTCCACTATATAGTACAGTGCAGTACAGTACTTGCAAATGAGACACAGAAGTGTAAGAAAACAAGATAAAAGCTGGGCCGCGCAGCTCAGTGGTAATAAATGTCAATTGTTTATAAAATAACATATAACACATACAAGTACAGACAATTGGTATTGTGGAGTGCCGATATCAATTCCCAGGTAACGTATCATTTCAAATGTGAAAGGTTCCCATCCCTAACTGCACCCGAACATTAACTGACGGATTGAATCGTCTCATCGTAAATTGATCGCTTTTTTTGTGCATTTTTGTGTGTCAGTTCCAGTTTGAGTTGGGTCTGCTGATGGCGGTGACGCTGTCGACAATGGTGTGTCTGAGCCGTCTTTACACTGGCATGCACTCTGTTTTGGTGAGCTCGTCCAACCACGCACGCACGCACACACGCACGCACGCGCGCACACACCCGTTCTTCTATTTGTTACCTTCTTGAGACCTCTGAAAAATGCCTACCTCTTTAGGACCACCCTTTCTAGATATATAAAGATTTGTATTTACAACATTTACACATACTATGCAAATATAAAAAAAGGTAAGCTTTTAGTTATTTTTTATTTTTTTGTTTGTAATTGTTTTTTAATCTTAATTATGTACTACAAGTTATTACAGTTTGTCTCTCTATAAATATTAAAAACTAAAAAACATTTTAAATGAATTTTGGCCTATGGGGGTGCATTTCAATTTCTTACACACACTTGTTATTACATATGTTGACCAGAGGGGGAGCACTTTTAAAAACGACACACAGTCAATTCGAAAAATCCGTCCTTTTTGGGACCACCCAAATTTTGATAGATTTCACCACCAGGGGTGCAAATGATATTCTCTATTTTTTTGTTTTTTGTAATGTGCTTCAGGCCGATGACAAACGAGTCACGGACCACAGACGTCCCTTGTGCCACTCTTTGGGCAACACAACTGTAGAAGCTACCTGTTAATGGCCACTATAGTATTAGTTTCGTAGTGTATTTGTTCATCCTATGGTCACATATGGGACGTGGGTATATAGATAGATAGTACTTTATTGATTCCTTCAAGAGAGTTCCCTCAGGAAAATTAAAATTCCAGCAGCAGTGTACAGAATTAAGATCGAATTTAAAAAGTAAATAATGGGGGTATAAATGGAAACAAAATAGAAAAATATTACAATAAGAATTCAAATAAAAAGCAACAATGAGAATAAAAATAGTAAAATAGTAACAGTAAAATAAGAATATAACAAGAGAAACTAGGCAGTAGTGGGTTGTCTTATGTCCGCACCGGAAGTCGTAAAATTAGCTGTTCACCTGGCAGGTTTTTTTGGGGGGATGAATAGGGAAGTCCTTCTTTAGCTGCCGTCTTGTTTTATAATATATTGTTGCCTTTGCACATGTCAATGTTTACTTTTGTATGCACATTAAATCCACAAAAAATCTTGACTTTGGAGCAATGTTCACGGACTCTAGTATTTAGCTCTCTATTAGATGCAATGGTTTCCCGTATTGGGACCATGATTTCGGTCCTAATATGGAAGGTACTTTTCCTTGTTGATGTCTCAAGAAGGGTAGAAATACACACACACACACACACACACACACACACACACACACACACACACACACACGCACACACACACACACACACACGTTTCCTTACCGTCCTTGTGATTATTCAATCACCAGTCAGGATTCAGCCTGTGTCAGTCATGGCCTCACAACAACAACAAAACCCCACACAGACCTAAAAAACACATGCATGACAGAAATTCTGCAAAGCTGAACTGACATTGTCAAGGCAGAACAGTAATGGAAAATTGGACAATAAAGAGTCTTTGACGTCTTCAAGCGATGGCATTTATGACTCTCTTCAGGCAGCCTGATCTTGGACAGCCTTTCCTTTCAAAGATCTGTTCAAAAATATAACTTTTAAGATATATTATATTGTATAAGATAGCAGTTATGCAATGAGATTTGTGGTAATTATTAGTTGTTTTAAAATATTGATTATAATTTCACTTGGCTTGTTTATGCATTGTAAACATACCACAGGGTGTGACCTTGTCACTCATGTGTTGACAATAAAATCATTATTTAGAATGTTACCTTACCTAAAAACACTTTGTGGCACAATAAAAAATGTACACAGGCCACAAATAATAGGGGTGTCAAAAAAAATTGTTTTTTATTTTTTTTTGACTAAATCGCAATTCTTATTTGTAACTAATCTTAATTGATTAAAAATATCCAAAATAGATTTACAAAATACATTTATATATTTATATATAATTGTATAAATACATTCACAATTAATTATATATTTATATAATTTTATTTGTAATTTTTTTAAATCATTAAAAATTTTAAATATATATATACTTTTTTTTTTTTTTTTACTAATTTTAAATTATATACATTTTCATTAAAAAAAAATAAAAAAAAGGTGTATATATGTATATATGCGTGTGTGTGTAGTGCGTAGTGGGTAGAGCAACCGTGCCAGAAACCTGAGGGTTGCAGGTTCGCTCCCCGCCTCTTACCATCCAAAAATCGCTGCCGTTGTGTCCTTGGGCGGGTCACTTCACCCTTTGCCCCCGGTGCCACTCACACCGGTGAATTAAATGATGAATGATAGGTGGTGGTCAGTGGGGCCGTTGGCGCAAATTGCAGCCACGCTTCTGTCAGTCTACCCCAGGGCAGCAGTGGCTATGAAAGTAGCTTACCACCACCAGGTGTGAATGATTGATGGGTTCTACATGTAAAGCGACTTTGGGTACTTAGAAAAGCGCTATATAAATCCCAGTTATTATTATTATTATTATTATTATATATATGTGTGTATATGCACGACCCCGAGAGAGACAAGCAGTAGAAAATGGATGGATGGATGAATATGTCTCTTGTTGCTTTATTTGTATTTGACTTTAATAAATATTTGGTTAGAGTTTTATCAAACAAAACCAGTTTTAACTGCTTTTCTATTTTTTTGGAGGAATATAGTTGACACCAAATGTTATTAAAAAAGTATTGGTATTTGGATCGAGAATCGGTGTGATTCAAAAATCGATTTAGGAACCCCTAAGAATCGAATCGTGTAGGGCTAAAAAAATTCACAGCCCTAACAAATAACCTCAATGCAAATCAAAAGCATTTAACAATATAGCCTACAAATAACACACACACTGTGTATACAAAATAAATCAACCTAAAATAAGAATTAGCACAATATATAAATGTGGATACAACATTTTACTATCTTACCTGGTGTGTGTACATCTAAACTAGGCTACTTAACAAATACATAACAAAAAAAAATGTACCAGAAAAGTGCATCCAAATATATATTTTTTGATTCCGGCTCATTTTATGGGGTTTTTTTTAGTCG
This sequence comes from Nerophis lumbriciformis, assembly GCF_033978685.3. Classification (NCBI taxonomy): domain Eukaryota; kingdom Metazoa; phylum Chordata; class Actinopteri; order Syngnathiformes; family Syngnathidae; genus Nerophis; species Nerophis lumbriciformis. Next base: position 4,896,095 of record NC_084577.2, read on the forward strand.
GTGTGACTCCAGTCCAGTCAGGTGGAACCCATGTGCCATGTGCCAATTGTGTTTGGTGGCCACAATTAACATTTAAAACAGTTCGTAAAGAAATGGCTCACAAATGCAAATCGGTTCTTCGTGTTTACTTGAAGGAGCTGTTCTAAAAACGTGACTAATTTTTGAACGTCAAATCTCTAACACAGACGTCATAACGTCAGCACCACAACTTTTGGTAACCAGGATGAGGTGATAGAAGGAAGTTTAAAATGTAATAAATCAAGGTGTGGCACCATCGGATAAAGTTATGTACGTTTCACTTTTGCATTGTGTAGCACATAACTGTAGTGCGTTCAAGGACACTTGATTAAACCTTGAAACGGTTTAATCAAGTGTACATAAATGAAGGTGTGTGTTGCTGAGTCCGACCTGGACATAATCTGGACTGTACATAAATGCTTATTTTGAAAATGGAATTTTGTTTATAGATTATATGTAATCTGTTGTTGTGTTCCCTAATTTTCAGTGTACATAAATGAAGGTGTGTGTGGCTGAGCCCGACCTGGACATAATCTGGACTGGACCTGGTTTTAAGAACCCTTTTAACAATTTAAGTTCATTGACAACATGGTCTGGTGAAGATAAGGTCCTTTTTATAAAAAAAAAAAAGAAAAAAAAAAGATAAATAAATAACATTTTCTGGAATAAAAAAGAAAGTAAAACAATATAAAAACAATTACATAAAAAATAGTAATTAATGAAAATGTTAGTGGACCAGCAGCACACACAATCATGTGTATCCCTTGCAGACTCTATTGTTCTATATTGTAGGAACCAGAATATTAATAACAGAAAGAAACAACCCTTTTGTGTGAATGAGTGTGAATGGGTGTAAATGGGGGAGGGAGGTTTTTTGGGTTGGTGCACTAATTGTAAGTGTATCTTGTGTTTTTTATGTTGATTTAATAAAAAAATAAAAAATAAATAAATAAATAAATAAAATAAATAAAAAACCTTGAAACAGAGGCGTCATTAAAAGTCAAGTTTTTTTTCTAGCGCACTTAAAATCCTTTTTTTGCAGAAACACAGGGGTGTCCACAAAGAGCAAATTAATTGACTGCCTGAGAGTCACTCTATTCCGCCTATAAAACATCCAAAAGCCTCGCAATAATAATAAGTATGATGATGGTCGCATTACGAAAGACATAGAAAGGCTGCATTTACGACGTCAAGAGCAAAAAAAGAAGTCGTAATTTTTTCTTAGTGTCAAAAAGTCGTGATTTTTTTCTTAGTGTCAAAAAGTTGGGATATGTTGAAAAAGAACGGCAGTTTTTGTCAGTGAAACAAATGTTCTATTTTTTGCAATTGAAAAGTCGGGATTTAATTCCGACTTTTTGACAGAAAAAAATCCTGATTCCCTAGGGGAAACTGGGTAATACATTGCACACTGACAAAGCTTAACCTATTGTTACTATAACAATCTACAAGGTTAATATAGTTGGTTTCTCTTTCTTCCCCTCCATTTATCTGCTTTCTTTTGTATCTCTAGTTATCATTACATATATGTATTGTTGCATTTGAAACAATTGTATTGTTGATAATAGCGGTAATTATTGTCATTATTCATTATCGATAGTGCTATTTCTATTGGTATTTGTATTGCTCCATTTGTAGTGTAATAATGCTCATTGTCATTTCTGTATTATTCATATTTATTTCACTAACTGCTTCTTTGCTATCAATATCTAATCTATATTTGCTATAAGGGGCGGCATGGTGTAGTGGGTAGAGCAACCGTGCCAGAAACCTGAGGGTTGCAGGTTCGCTCCCCGCCTCTTACCATCCAAAAAATAGCTGCCGTTGTGTCCTTGGGCGGGACACCTCACCCTTTGCCCCCGGTGCCACTCACACCGGTGAATTGAATGATGAATGATAGGTGGTGGTCGGAGGGGCCGTTGGCGCAAATTGCAGCCACGCTTCCGTCAGTCTACCCCAGGGCAGCTGTGGCTATGAAAGTAGCTTACCACCACCAGGTGTGAATGAATGATGGGTTCTACATGTAAAGCGACTTTGGGTACTTAGAAAAGCGCTATATAAATCCCAGGTATTATTATCACTTTTATGTGTATGTGTATGCTGGCCATGCAAGAACTGGGATGTTTTCAGCTTCCAGGAATTGTGTACAGATCCTTGCAACATGGGCCGTGCATTGTCCATGAGGCGATAGTCCCGTCGCCTGCCCATATCATAACCGCACCCCCACCATGGGCAACTCCATTCACTACGTTGCCATCAGCAAACCGCTCTCCCACACGATGCCATCAGCCCTGAACAGTGAAACCCGAGATTGATCCGTGAAGAGAACTCCTCTCCAACATGCCAGACGCCATTGAATGTGAGCATTTGCCCACAAAGTCGGTTACAACGACAAAGTGCAGTCAGGTCGAGACCCCGATGAGGACGATGAGCATGCAGATGAGCTTCCCTGAGACAGTTTGTGCAGAAATTCTTTATGAAAAACCAATTGTTGCAGCAGCTGTCCGGGTGGCTGGTTTCAGACGATCATGGAGGTGAACAAATTGAAATAATGGATACCATATTATAATATATGACTCATTATTATCTCAACTAAATGCAGTTTTTTCTACTGATATCATCTCCATAGCTTGTGTATACCAGTCAGTATGTGTCCCCGCAATTTCCCCCTCTGTCTTCCTTTTTTTCTCTCTTTCTATTCCCTCCTGCTCCGGCCCGTCTGCACCAAATAATAATATAAATCCATTTAGGTCAAATACAAGTAAGGCAACAAGGGAAGTATCCCACACTTCTCACATCAACAATATGATTTGCCTGAGTAGCTGGACAGGACAAAACAAACAAACAAAAAAAATCCCGATTTAAAACTTTTGTTCACTACTTTTTGACACTGAGAAAAAAATCCCTAAAATGTCAGTCGGAAAAATCCCGACTTGATTTTATTGATCAAAGTGTCAGTCGATATCTGACTAATCCGAACCCAAGAGCCTGGATAAAAAAATCCCGACTTTTTAGATGCGAGAAGACGAAGAAGCTGAGACGACGTTTTGACACACAAATCAAGCTCGACTACGGCATCCTGACTTTTTGAAAAATTTAATTGCTTTGGATGTTTCTATCCTAAGTATGGGATTGGGTTGGAGTTGCTCTATTTTCTTTAAATTAACATTCCAGAATCGAATTTTCATTAAATCATTAGCCTGACAATCGGAATCAAATTGAATCTTGAGGTGCCCAAAGATTCCAACCTGTTATAAGTAATGTTAAAGACCAAAATGGGGCCACAAATGAGATCTTGTTTAGGTTGAAGTCAGACTACAAGTAGTCAGCTAACACAATTGGAGCCACTTAACGATTTTAAGCTTCATAGGACATGTTTGAGGACATGTGAGTTCATAGGCGCTAGAGATGCGCGGTTTGCGGGCACAACCGCGGAGTCCGCGGATTATCCGCGGATCGGGCGGATGAAATTTAAAAAAATACGATTTTATCCGCGTGCGGGTCGGGTCGGGCGGATCAATTAGATTTTTTTATTTTTTTATTTTTTTTTTTTTTTTTGCGGGTGGCAGTTAAACCAATTCGGAAATATATACACATAGTTAAATGTTGTTACCCACATACGAAAAACGAGCAGGCACCTGCAGCATATGCCACAACAGAAGAAAAAAAAAGAAAAGAGATGGACACTTTTACGGAGCGGAGAAGGGACGCCTCGCCGGGGTCCGGGACCGAGGCCCCTTCCCCCGAGAGGGCCCCACCGGGAGCCGTAGCTGAGGCGATCCGCGAGAAGGGCCCGACGCATGTCCAGGGTCACTACCGCGCCCACCGCACCGACACCCCGCCTCGTCCGCCTTCGCCGCGGCCGGCGTCACGCGCAGCAGGTAAGCAGCTTACCTGCCCGCCACCCCCCGAAATTCACATTTCTATCACAATTATCATACTGTAAACATGGTAAGCTAACTTCATTAAAATTAATAGTCCTGTCAATAGCATGGAATTACAATTCAAATGTAGTTTTTTTGTAAGCCTTTCAAAAGAATTCAAAATATGAAAAATTAATGAAAATTAATTTAAGCCATCAGACACTTTGAAAAGTGGCACATCACATCTCTAATGTAATCATTTTAACTTTTCAACAGAAATAGCACTGCAAAAATATTAAGGACATACTTCTGTATTTTGGTAGTTATGCTGTCAACATTTAACAAGATTTCTTCAACTTGGACTTGAAAGCATAAATAGTATAAACACTTTTAACAGTATGTCGTGCTGTGAAATACAGCCGACAGGATTGCGCACCACACAGGAAGCAAGGCCAAAGTGCATGCAGGTGCAGGAGAAGAAAGGACTTCTTTCATTTAAGCTTTGTGATAAACCATCAAACTCATTCGTTAAAAGGACTCTATAGTAATATATAGCGAATTTTTCTGGACATTATCATGCAAGAAAAGTTTATTTTTGGGACCGCGATCACCGCGTAATGATTTTTAAAGGTTGCATTACAAACATGTAACTGTCCCATGTGATCAGCCAGTGCGATTGGAAGTCCATGCTCAATTATTGCCTCCGTAAATAAAACTTCGGCATTTATCACATCCAAAGAATCTGTTTGGGCGACGAAAAACGTTGAAAGTTTTCCACTTGTATCGCTAGCAACGGCATTAGACTTGTGTTTTTTTGTCCCAAAGTGGTCTTTTACATCGCTAATTCCTCCGTGTCCGATCGAAAAATCTTGTCTGCACAAGGTGCAATTCGCGTAGTTTTCACCCTTTTTTTTTTAAATTAAAGAAAAAACGTATTTTTTATCACTGCACCCGTAACCCGGAATAGGTTGATGAAAACCGTACGAATTACGGGAAAACCGGAGTAGTTGGCAGGTGCCTCACTAATGCCTTGCATCGTCTATATTAGATATACCGGGCGGATGGCGGGCGGATGCAGTTCTGATCAAATGTTAGATCGGGTGGATTGCGGATGGTTGACGACTTTCTGATGCGGTTGCGGATGAAATATTTGCCTATCCGCGCATCTCTAATAGGCGCCGATCTACATTTCTGCCAGTGGGGGCTCGGACGGGCGGTAAATCTGAGGCTATGTCAGCAGGGCCGCCAAGTGCAAAATGTGCTACGATAAGAATATTTAATAACAATACAAGGATTTTGTTCCAAAAGGAAGTAGAAAAGTTACTTTCCATTGGAATGTCAGCTGGTGTCATCGCTCTGATGTCATTGGCAGCACTTTTTGCTCAAATGAAAACTACATTTATTTTTGCTTTAATAAATGAGGTCAGTGTCCCACAAACTAGGAAGGATTTCACTTTTGTATCAAGAGTGCCACTTTAGTTTTGAACTGACTTTGCTTTCACTTTCGGCTCATTTTGCCCCTGCATGGAGGCTCGTCTTTGTTTCATGATTGTTTTGTTGCAAAACCACTAAAAACTGGGATTTCATTGGCTGTCAACATGTAACATGCAGCGTTTTCATAGGAACTTCCCCAATCTGCTTTCACTTTCTGTTTGAAATCATTGCAACACATTTGCTGTCAGTTCTGTCGTCACTTTGCTCTGCAACAATCATGACTTCAAGGCAAAAAGGATGTTTCTCATCAGTCGCAACAATAAAAGGGAACGTTTGTGTGGACAAAAGCAACAAATTAAATTTTTAGCCCAATCATCGTGTTCTATACAGGCCAACACTATTATTATTATTATTATTATTATTATCATCAGCTGTGAATACATAACTCAGAACAGGGTAAACAATGGCTAATCGATATACTTTAGAGATGTCCGATAATATCGGACTGCTGATATTATCGGCCGATAAATGCTTCAAAATGTAATATCGGAAATTATCGGTATCTGTTTCAAAAAGTAAAATGTATGACTTTTTACACGGACGTAGGGAGAATTACAGAGCGCCAATAAACCTTAAAGGCACTGCCTTTGCGTGCCGGCCCAATCACATAAAATCTACGGCTTTTCACACACACAAGTGCATGCAATTTATACTTGGTCAACAGCCATACAGGTCACACTGAGGGTGGCCGTATAAACAACTTTAACACTGTTACAAATATGCGCCACACTGTGAACCCACACCAAACAAGAATGACAAGCCCATTTTGGGAGAACATCCGCACCGTAACACAACATCAACCTCCTCATGCTCTCTCAGGGAGAGCATGTCCCAAATTCCAAGCTGCTGTTTTGAGGCATGTTAAAAAAAATAATGCACTTTGTGACTTCAATAATAAATATGGCAGTGCCATGTTGGCATTTTTTTTACATAACTTCAGTTGATTTATTTTGGAAAACCTTGTTACATCGTTTAATGCATCCAGCGGGGCATCACAACAAAATTAGGCATAGCGATGTGTTAATTCCACGACTGTATATATCGGTATCGGTTGATATCGGAATCGGTAATTAAGAGTTGGACAATATCGTAATATCGGATATCGGCAAAAAAGCCATTATCGGACATCTCTACTTGCAACAGTTCTGTCGTCACTTATCTCTGCAACAATCATGACTTCAAGGCAAAAAGGTTGTTTCTCGTCAGTCGCAACAATAAAAGGGAACGTTTGTGTGGAAAAAAGCAACACATTTAATTTTTAGCCCAATCATCGTGTTCTATACAGGCCAACACTATTATTATTATTAGAGATGTCCGATAATGGCTTTTTTGCCGATATCCGATATTCCGATACTGTCCAACTCTTAATTACCGATTCCGGTATCAACCGATACGATATATACAGTCGTGGAATTAACACATTTTTGTGCCTAATTTTGCTGTGATGCCCCGCTGGATGCATTAAACAATGTAATAAGGTTTTCCAAAAATAAATCAGCTCAAGTTATGGAAAAAAAAATGCCAACATGGCACTGCCATATTTATTATTGAAGTCACAAAGTGCATTATTTTTTTTAACATGCCTCAAAACAGCAGCTTGGAATTTGGGACATGCTCTCCCTGAGAGAGCATGAGGAGGTTGAGGTGGGCGGGGTTGGGGAGGGGCAGGGTTTGCGGCGGTAGCAGGGGTGTATATTGTAGCGTCCCGGAAGAGTTAGTGCTGCAAGGGGTTCTGGGTATTTGTTCTGTTGTGTTACGGTGCGGATGTTCTCCCGCAATGTGTTTGTCATTCTTGTTTGGTGTGGGTTCACAGTGTGGCGCATATTTGTAACAGTGTTAAAGTTGTTTATACGGCCACCCTCAGTGTGACCTGTATGGCTATTGACCAAGTATGCTTTGCATTTTCTTATGTGTGTGAAAAGCCGTAGATATTATGTGACTGGGCTGGCACGCAAAGGTAGTGCCTTTAAGGTTTATTGGCGCTCTTTACTTCTCCCTATGTCCGTGTACACAGCGGCGTTTTAGTCATAAATTTTACTTTTTGAAACCGATGCCGATAATTTATGATATTACATTTTAAAGCATTTATCGGCCGATAATATCGGCAGTCCGGTATTATCGGATATCTCTAATTATTATTATCATCATCAGCTGTGAATACGTAAGTCAGAAAAGGGTAAACAATGGCTAATCGATATACTTAACATTTAATATCAATCAATCAATCAATGTTTACTTATATAACCCTAAATCACGAGTGTCTCAAAGGGCTGCACAAGCCACAACGACATCAGATCCCACATCAGGGATGGTAATGGTAATTGTTGTTATGATATATGTTGTTCACATTGTAAATATGAAACTGAATGGTACTGATTCTTCCGACTGGAAAATGAAAAAAAATGGTAATAATTATGAACAGAGGTGGGTAGAGTACCCAAACATTGTAAGAGTGGTGTTACTTAAGAATAATAGGACCCAAAACATGCACGTTTTTTTGCTTGGTGGTGAGACAGAATTTGCCATCAATCCCACGTGGGTGCTCGGGCCCCGATGCACCCACGGGATCAGTTGACACACATTTGATTAAAATAGCATAATTAAAATGAATATTTGACTTCCTTTCCAGGATGTTATCTGTGGTGTTTTGATCTCAGCACTCGTGATGGTTCTGACTTACCCGTACTGGGAATCCTTCGACCAGTTCCAGCTCACCAGCAGCGTCTCTCCCATGGCGGCGTTGGCGCTACCCCTCTTCCTCAGCTACACGTACCCAGAACTGGAACACTACAGCACCACTCGGGGGGACACCACCACCGTCCTTGGAGCCGGGGCCGGATGCTCTGTTGGGTATTGGCTCAACGAGCAGTTAGGAGAGACTTTTGAGCCCAGGGGTGTGCTGCCTGTACCCTTACCCGCGCTGACCGCACACACACTGGCGCTGGGCACTGCCCGCTTCCTTGTTGGAGTGGTGGCGGTGGTCGGAACCCGGCAGGTGACGAAAGCGGTCAGCTTACGTTTGCTGTATTGGTGGTACGACATTCCAAAAGACGACCAGAATGCCAGGACCAGGAAAGAGATCGAAGTACCGAGCAAGTTTGCCACGTACACGAGTGTTGGACTTGTTCATTCTTTGCTGGTCAGTAGAGTCTTTCTTTTACTGGGACTACTATGTTGAATAAACGTGTGTGTGATTTGCATTTGCAATGACAAATGTGATTAAATGTAATAAATATGTACTTATATCCAATCCAATCCAATCCACTTTATTTATATAGCACATTTAAACAACAAAATGTTTCCAAAGTGCTGCACAACAATATTAAACACAATTAAAAACAATATAAAATAAATGTGATTAAAAACCATTTCAAAGGGTAAAACCAATTAAAACAGTAAATAGAAAGCAAAAGCAAAATTTTAAAAACACAGAGGACAACAGAGGACCACACAACTCACGTAGTGTTAAAAGCCAGAGAATAAAAGTGGGTCTTAAGACGAGACTTAAAACACTCCACTGTGGGAGCAGTTCGAACATGGAGGGGCAGAGTGTTCCAGAGCTTAGGGCCGACCACAGAGAAGGCCCTGTCTCCCCTGGTTTTAAGTCTCGTCTTGGACACCACGAGCTGGAGCTGGCTCTCGGACCTCAGAGCGCGCGCAGGATTGTAAGTTTGGATGAGGTCCGAGATATACTGAGGTGCCAGTCCATGTAAAGCTTTAAAAACAAACAGCAAGGTTTTAAAATCAATTCTAAAATGAACAGGGAGCCAGTGCAAACTCTCAAGGATTGGGGTTATATGCTGGCGTCTCCTGGCCCCTGTTAAAAGTCGTGCTGCCGCATTCTGGACTAACTGCAACCGGGAGAGAGCTTTTTGGCTAATGCCAGCATAAAGTGCATTGCAGTAGTCCAGGCGACTTGAAATAAAAGCATGCACGACTTGTTCAAAAAGGTTAAAAGATAAAAACGGTTTTACCTTTGCTAAAAGACGAAGATGATAAAAACACGATTTTAAAACGCCATTGACTTGTTTGTCAAGTTTAAAATCGCTGTCTATAGTGACGCCAAGGCTGGTGACTTTGGGACGCACATAATTTTGCAATGGTCCCAAGTCAGTGAGGGCCGGACCAAACACTAAAATTTCCGTTTTTCCCTCATTCATTATTAAAAAATTCTGGGCTAACCAAGCCTTGACGTCGCATAGACAGTTGAGAAGGAGTGTCAGGGGGCCGTGGCCTTTTGAAATAGGCATATAAATTTGGCAGTCGTCTGCATAAAAGTGATAAAACACTCCATGCCTCTTAAAAATCTCTCCAAGAGGAAGAAGGTACAGTGCAAACAGGATGGGGCCTAGAATAGATCCCTGGGGGACACCACAGTAAAGCGGAGCAGAAGAAGAAGTGGCGTCCCCCAGCCTGACAGAGAAAGACCTTTCTGACAGGTAGGATCTAAACCACTCTAATGCAGTCCCCCTGACACCCACACAGTCTCTCAGGCGATCTAAAAGAATTGTGTGGTCGACTGTGTCAAAGGCAGCTGTAAGATCTAAAAGCACTAAAATGGCAGAGCTGCCAGAATCAGACATTAAAAGCAAATCATTAAAAACCTTTAAAAGTGCAGATTCAGTACTGTGCAAAGCTTTGTATCCAGACTGAAATGGATCTAAAGTGCTATTTTCATCTAAAAAAGGTTGTAGTTGCGCCAAAACACATTTCTCCAAAATTTTTGACACAAAAGGTAATTTAGAAATGGGCCGATAATTTGACAAACTTGTAGGATCAAGACCTGTTTTTTTGATCAAAGGCTCAACAACAGCTCCTTTACAAAAAGAGGGCACACTGCCAGAAATCAAGCTGCTGTTGATGATGTCCCTAACAGATAAGTCAATAGACTTATATGGACTGTTGGTGAGATTCTCATAAGTAATGCAGCAACGGCAGCTTTTGGGTCAACTGCCTCTAAACTTCTTACACACTCCCTTCATAAAAGAGCCCCTCTTAGGCCCCGTTTACACTAAGCTGGATAAGGTTATCCAGGGTAAATCCCACCTAACCTTATCCGTGTCCACACACAACAATGCCACCGTTTAAGACCCCCTCCGTCCGCCGGCGCAACGCAACCTGGTACACATGCGCGGAAAATGCGCACGTCATAGTCACCTTCGGTGTTGCTTTGTGTGCACGTTCTTAAATGTAATTTACCGTATTTTCTGCACTATAAGGCGCACCGGATTATTAGCCGCACCTTCAATGAATGGCATATTTCATAACTTTGTCCACCAATAAGCCGCCCCGGACTATAAGCCGCGCCTACGCTGCGCTAAAGGGAATGTCAAAAAAACAGTCAGATAGGTCAGTCAAACTTTAATAATATATTAAAAACCAGCGTTCTAACAACTCTGTTCACTCCCAAAATGTACGCAAATGTGCAATCACAAACATAGTAAAATTCAAAATAGTGCAGAGCAATAGCAACATAATGTTGCTCGAACGTTAATGTCACAACACACAAAATAAACATAGCGCTCACTTTCTGAAGTTATTCTTCATTCGTAAATCCTTCGTCTTCGGTGTCCGAAGTGAAAAGTTGGGCAAATTTACGATCCACTGGCAGATGTTGGCGTCGTCTGGCGCTGCCTCCTCGTCTTAGTGAAGGTGTGTTCGCCTTCTGTCATCCATTGTTCCCACGCAGTTAGCAGTCTAGCTTCGAATGCCCTGTTGACACCAATATCTAGCGGCTGGAGGTCTTTTGTCAATCCACCCGGAATGACGGCGAGTATTGAATTAAGCGCGTAAGCGTGTCTCTCAATGTGCTGTTATGAGCTAGCAAATATAACAACTACACTACCCAGCATGCAACGATAGTTACGAGCATGCGCGGTAGCCCTGAGAAGCGTTGTTGTATGCTGGCAGTTAGAATGTGGTTATGAGCACGCTGTGAGTAAACGTTGAGAACTCATCCAACACGCCTCGTCTGCATTATTTATAATTAGACAGACAACACACTTAATAGGAGCCATTTTGGGGTCTTTACATAAACACACAAATGGAAATGAAACGTCACATATCCCAGCATGCACCGCGCGCTTCTTCTACGGGGAAAAAAGATGGCGGCTGTTTACCGTAGTTGCGAGACCTAAACTTTAGGAAAATGAATCTTAATATTTATCCATATATAAAGCGCACCGGGTTATAAGGCGCACTGTCAGCTTTTGAGAAAATTTGTGGTTTTTAGGTGCGCCTTATAGTGCGGAAAATACGGTATCTGAACAATATCCAGTGTTGTGGTATTCCAATTAACTGTAATCCAGTGTGCTGTGGGGCCCTATTGTAGTGAATCACACCTGAGCCATCATAAATTAATCAAATCTTTATCAGACACGTAAACAATGTGATAAAGAACATTTTACATCAATCAAACTAGGGATCTAGATATCTGCTCAGGACACTCCTCACTCTTTTGCCTTCACCTTCATTGTCCATTCCTTTTTGGTGACTTTATATACTCTGTGTCAGGCTTGCCCCTGACAGTTTGGTTGTGTTTTAGTTTTTCCTCTGTGTGTGTAGTATTTCCTGTCAGCGCTCTTGTTTTGGTTCTGTTTCCTGAGTGCTGTGTCCCCTCAGTAGTGGCTGATCGGCACCTGGCCACACCTGGTGTCAATCAGCCAGCTGCTATTTGAACCTGCCTTCCCATCCAGTCTGTGCTGGATTATTGTCATTTCTATTTGTCGAGGTTAGTGTAGCTCAGGGGTCGGCAACCCAAAATGTTGAAAGAGCCAGATTGGACCAAAAATACAAAAACAAATCTGTCTGGAGCCGCTAAAAATTTAAAGACATACTACATACAGATGGTGTGTCATGGAATTAAGAGGACTTAAAGGAAACTAAATGACCTCAAATATAGCTACAAATGAGGCATAATGATGCAATATGTACATAGCCTAAATAGCCTGTTAGCATCGATTAGCTTGCAGTCATGCAGTGACCAAATATGTCTGATTAGCACTCCACACAAGTAGTGATGGGTCCGGCAACACCGATGCATCGGCGCATGCGTCGAGCTCATAGAGCGAAACCCTGTGTCGGTGCGCGTACCGCTTTTAGAAAGTCACGTGACCGATCATGAGCTGTTTTGGTCATGTGACCGATACGCGAACTGTGTCGCACTGACGCCTCCTCTGTGCCCTGTGAGCGGGTCTTTTCTACAGCCGGAGAAATAATAACTAAGAAGAGAAATCGTCTAAAATGTAATACGTCGGAAAAACTTCTTTTTTTTTTTCTTTTTTTTATAAAAATGTGTAAAATCAATCAATCAATCAATCAATCTTTATTTATATAGCCCTAAATCACAAGTGTCTCAAAGGGCTGCACAAGCCACAACGACATCCTCGGTACAAAGCCCACATACGGGCAAGGAAAAACTCACCCCAGTGGGACGTCGATGTGAATGACTATGAGAAACCTTGGAGAGGACCGCATATGTGGGTAACCCCCCCCCTCTAGGGGAGACCGAAAGCAATGGATGTCGAGTGGGTCTGACATAATATTGTGAGAGTCCAGTCCATAGTGGATCCAACATAATAGTAAGAGTCCAGTCCATAGTGGGGCCAGCAGGACACCATCCCGAGCGGAGACGGGTCAGCAGCGTAGAGATGTTCCCAGCCGATGCACAGGCGAGCGGTCCACCCCGGGTCCCGACTCTGGACAGCCAGCACTTCATCCATGGCCACCGGACCTGTGCCCCCCCCCCCTCAAGGAAAAGGGGAGCAGAGGAGAAAAGAAAAGAAACGGCAGATCAACTGGTCCAACAGGGGGGCTATTTAAAGGCTAGAGTATACAAATGAGTTTTAAGATGGGACTTAAATGCTTCTACTGAGGTAGCATCTCTAACTGTTACCGGGAGGGCATTCCATAGTACTGGAGCCCGAATAGAAAACGCTCTATAGCCCGCAGACTTTTTTTGGGCTCTGGGAATCACTAATAAGCCGGAGTTCTTTGAACGCAGATTTCTTGCCGGGACATATGGTACAATACAATCGACAAGATAGGACGGAGCTAGACCGTGTAGTATTTTATACGTAAGTAGTAAAACCTTAAAGTCACATCTTAAGTGCACAGGAAGCCAGTGCAGGTGAGCCAGTATAGGCGTAATATGATCAAACTTTCTTGTTCTTGTCAAAAGTCTAGCAGCCGCATTTTGTACCAACTGTAATTTTTTAATGCTAGACATAAAAAAAAATAAAATTAAAACAATTCCCAGTCCACAATCATCCACAACACGTTCTCTTAGATTTCCATGTTATGATACATGTTCACATTATTTATTGACTATCTAAAAAAGATAAAAATATATTTTTATTTAAATGAAGATATGAAATAATCCTAAATGAAATACAATGACTTGGTTTATATTATTGTATATACTAGGTCAGGGGTCACCAACGCGGTGCCCGCGGTCACCAGGTAGCCCGTAAGGACCAGATCAGTCGCCCGCTGGCCTGTTCTAAAAATAGCTCAAAGAGCAGCACTTACCAGTGAGCTGCCTCTATTTTTTTAAATTTTATTTATTTACTAGCAAGCTGGTCTCGCTTTGCTCGACATTTTTAATTCTAAAAGAGACAAAACTCAAATAGAATTTGAAAATCCAAGAAAATATTTTAAAGACTTGGTCTTCACTTGGAATAAGCGGTAGAAAATGGATGGATGGATGGGTCTTCACTTGTTTAAATAAATTCATTTATTTTTTACTTTGCTTTTTATTACTTTTAGAAATACAATTTTAGAGAAAAAATACAACCTTAAAAATGATTTTAGGATTTTTAAACAAATATACCTTTTTACCTTTTAAATTTCTTCCTCTACTTTCCTGACAATTTAAATCAATGTTCAAGTATTTATTTTTTTTTATTGTAAATTTTAGCTTCTGTTTTTTCGACGAAGAATATTTGTGAAATATTTCTTCAAACTTACTATGATTAAAATTCAAAAAAATTATTCTGGCAAATCTCGAAAATCTGTAGAATCAAATTTAAATCTTATTTCAAAGTATTTTGAATTTCTTTTAAAATTTTTGTTCTGGAAAATCTAGAAGAAATACTGATTTGTCTTTGTTAGAAATATAGCTTGGTCCAATTTGTTAAATATTCTAACAAAGTTGGATTTTAACCAATTTAAAACATGTCATCAAAATTCTAAAATGTATATTAATCAGGAAAAATTACTAATGATGTTCCATTAATTATTTTTTTAAATTTTTCAAAAAGATTCAAATTAGCTAGTTTTTCTCTTCTTTTTGTCGGTTGAATTTTGAAATTTAAAGAGTCGAAATTGAAGATAAACTATGTTTCAAAATTTTATTTTAATTTTTTTTGTGTTTTCCTCTCTTTTAAACCGTTCAATTAAGTGGGTTTTTTTTCATCATTTATTCTCTACAAAAAACCTCCCGTAAAAGGAAAAAAAAAATGTACGACGGAATGACAGACAGAAATACCAATCTTTTTATATATATACATTTTTTTATTTAGCTATTCTTGTTTAAATCACACTTACGTGTAATTTACAAATGACAATATATGTATTTATTTAAGTGTGTATCAAACTGGTAGCCCTTCGCATTAATCAGTACCCAAGAAGTAGTTTTTGGTTTCAAAAAGGTTGGTGACCCCTGTACTAGGGCATCAAATCAGTGTCAGTTGAGTCGGTCCATAGGTTGCCTGTAGGGATTTTTAATGTCCAGCAGATGTCAGTATTTAGTGACACAGTATCGACACAGTATCAATACAGTTTTGCAATGTGTCGAAACGCTTCATGACGCCTCATCAACCCATCACTACACACAAGTCAATAACATCAACAAAACTCATCTTTCATGCACAACCTTAAAAGTTTGGTGGACAAAATGACACAGAAAAAGAAGTGGCATAAAACACGTCCTAGAAAGTCGGAGAAAGTTATACATGTAAACAAACTACAGTGAGTTCAAGGACCGCCAAAATTAGTAGGACAAAACAGCGCTCGCCAAATACTTGTATCAGTGAAGCATGTTTAATATAAACAGTGTGCTTTGTAACAATTAGGGAGGTTTGTGTCATGTTAGTCCTCTTACAGAAACCATATTAAAACAAAAATAGATTTTTTTCCCCCTCATCTTTTTCCATTTTTCATACATTTTTTGAAAAAGCTCCGAGAGCCACTAGGGCGGCGCTAAAGAGCCATGCGGCTCTAGAGCCGCGGGTTGTCGACCCCTGGTGTAGCTGGATGCGGTAGCGGTAAGCTATATTCTGTAGCTGTTTGTAGCTTGCTGTTTTTTTGTTCCTCGTCTTCCAGTTCCTGTTTCCCTGGCATCCTGTTTCCTGTTCCTAGTTCCTGGTTTGTGTTTTTTCTTTATATTTTTGGACATTAAATAATGTTTTCCCGCTCAATGCCTGCCGCCATCTCTGCATCTTGGGGTTCGTCACCAACAAATTGTGACACTCTGGACCTAGACGTTGAGTCCGCGGCATACATGGCGGACAATAACTGATACGGTATGCTTTGCCAGTCCAAAAGTATTCGCCGTTTTCCGTAGTTTTTCCTCGACGGCCAGGTAATACAAAGCACCGCTACCTTTTTTTTATCACATCCACAGGAGCTCGCATTCTCATTCACTCTCTTTTGACAAATGGACGAAGTTTTTTGGTAAGTAGAATCACAGCTGATTTGGATATTGGAAAGTTCTCTTGCCGTCTGAGAAGCGTTGTATCCCAAATAGCTGCAATCGCTTTCTCTTAAGGTATTCATGTGTGATTTCCACAAGCGTCTGTACATGTAGAAGAAGGAGAAACACGGGCATGTCTGGATGACTCGCCTTCATATTTCCAGTGGTTAGCTCCGAGTTACAAAACCGCTTTATTATGAAGCTGGCTGTGGCGTGTTCTTTCTTATGTCACTTCCTGTGTCGGGTGCAGTCTTTCTGGCGTCACTTCCTCTCCGAACTCACTTTGTAAACGATCAATGAGTCCATACAAAGCTAAGTGCCGGAGATTCAAGAAATACACGGTGCACTTACCCGTGTTAAAATTTGTCCGAGGAGGAAGACCTTAAACGCTGGTTTAGTGTGGCTGAAACTGGATTTAGGCTAAATAATTAGTCGTTTAAGGGGTCAAACGACTTAGTGTAGACATGGCTTAATGCTAACAACATTGGCACTTGTATAGCTGTGGACTAGAGATGCGCGGTTTGCGGACACAACCGCGGAGTCCGCGGATTATCCGCGGATCGGGCGGATGAAATTAAAAAAACTAAGATTTTATCCGCTCGCGGGTCGGGTCGGGCGGATTAATTTTTTTTTTTTTTTTTTTTTTTTGCGGGTGGCAGTTAAACCAATTCGGTACATAGTTAAATGTTGTTACCCACATACGAAAAACGAGCAGGCACCTGCTGCATATGCCACAACAGAAGAAAAAAAAAGAAAAGAGATGGACACTTTTACGGAGCGGAGAAGGGACGCCTCGCCGGGGTCCGGGACCGAGGCCCCTTCCCCCGAGAGGGCCCCACCGGGAGCCGTAGCTGAGGCGATCCGCGAGAAGGGCCCGACGCACGTCCAGGGTCACTACCGCGCCCACCGCACCGACACCCCGCCTCGTCCGCTTTCGCCGCGGCCGGCGTCACGCGCAGCAGGTAAGCAGCTTACCTGCCCGCCACCCCCGTGGCCGGGGGCTCGTAACATGGGTCACTCCGCGCGCTCCGCCCGCGCAGCTTACCTGCTTGCCACCCCTGTTGCCGGGGGCGCGTAACAGGGGTCACTCCGCGCGTAGTGCGCTCATGAAAGGGGCTCACCCTGGTTGATATAGAGAGCAGGACGGTGGCCATGGAAGTTGGAACCCGCTAAGGAGTGTGTAACAACCCACCTGCCGAATCAACTAGCCCTGAAAATGGATGGCGCTGGAGCGTGGGCCCATATCTGGCCGTCGCCGGCAGCGAGACGCGCTTGGAGGTGCGCTCAGCGCGGCTCCCATATGATTGCGCACTGGTGTGCGTCTGGGTCGTGACAGCGTGGCACGCGAATGTCTGTGCATTGGATCAGTCTCCTTTCTTTAACAGGCAAAAGCTTTATAACCTCACCATACCTGCCAACTTTTAAATCAGAAAAACCTAGTAGCCAAGGTCCAAGGGCCGCAGGCCCCGGTAGGTCCAGGACAAAGTCCTGGTGGAGGGTTCAGGGCTTCGCCCCCCGACGCAAAATGACTATTAGCATTCAGACAGGTTAAAATGTTGCTAAAACCATCACTTTTCTATCAGTCACAGTGACTTTTCAAAACAAAAATATTACAGCAAAAATCATATGGGTTGATTGACATGTTTATTCTGTAAGCTAACTTCAATAGTTTGAAATTATTTTGACAGTTAATGCCAGTTATCCTGTCAACCTTTCACAAGACTTCAATTTGTTAATTGAAAGTATAAATAGTATAAACACTTTTTACAGTATGTCGTGCTGTGAAATACAGCCGACAGGATTGCGCATGCATGGTGCAGGAGAACAAAGGACTTCTTTCATTTAAGGTTTGTGATAAACCATCAAACTCATTCGTTAAAAAAACTCTATAGTAATATAAAGCGAATTTTTCTGGACATTATCATGCAAGAAAAGTTTATTTTTGGGACCGCAATCACCGCGTAATGATTTTTAAAGGTTGCATTACAAACATTTAACTGTCCCATGTGATCAGCCAGTGCGATTGGAAGTCCATGCTCAATTATTGCCTCCGTAAATAAAACTTCGGCATTTATCATATCCAAAGAATCTGTTTGGGCGACGAAAAACGTTGAAAGTTTTCCACTTGTATCGCTAGCAACGGCATTAGACTTGTGTTTTTTTGTCCCAACGTGGTCTTTTACATCGCTAATTCCTCCGTGTCCGATCGAAAAATCTTGTCTGCACAAGGTGCAATTCGCGTAGTTTTCACCCTTTTTTTAATTTTTTTTATTAATATTAGATATATAACAACGGGCGGATGGTGGGCGGATGCAGTTCTGATCAAACGTTACATCGGGTGGATGGCGGATGGTTGACGACTTTCTGACGCGGTTGCGGATGAAATAATTGCCTATCCGCGCATCTCTACTGTGGACCTAAAAATGACGTCCACAGGTAACATTTTCTCCAAAATAGACAGTCGGGATTTTTTCCACCATTTTGGAACTCCCAACTTTTAGCTACAAAATGTGGGTAGGCCTGCATCAGCCTGCTGACGTCACCAACAAAATGTCATATTGCATGGAATGTGTTTTGGTAGCATCATCCATCATCTTCCGCTTATCCGAGGTCGGGTCGCGGGGGCAGCAGCTTAAGCAGGGAAGCCCAGACTTCCCTCTCCCCAGCCACTTCGTCCAGCTCTTCCTGTGGGACCCCGAGGCGTTCCCAGGCCAGCCGGGAGACATAGTCTTCCCAACGTGTCATGAATTGATTAACGTGGACCCCGACTTAAACAAGTTGAAAAACTTATTCGGGTGTTACCATTTAGTGGTCAATTGTACGGAATATGTACTGTATTGTACAATCTACTAATACAAGTTTCAATCAATCAATCAATCTTGGGCGTACCGCCTTTCTGCTCGCGTGGGGTGTGGTCTCTCGCTGGCTTGGGGGCTGGCTGTCCCCTGCTTCGTTGAGAGAAAATTGGTCAGGGTGATCAAGAGTCAACCGAGAACCACCAAAAAGTAGGTCTGCAATGAATTGGAAGCTGCTGGAACACAGGTGTCAGTATCCCAAATCTCAATATTTCCACGCATAACTGGCTGATTGGTTGAGGTTTATTTTCAAATATGATAAATCACATTTTTTAATTTTTCTTTACACCGAAAAGGAGTAGGAAGAAGCAATGGCGTGGCTCGGCTGGTAGAGCGGTCGTGCTAGCAACTTGAGGGTTCCAGGTTCGATCCCCGCTTCCGCCATCCTATAGTCACTGCCGTTGTGTTCTTGGGCAAGACACTTTACCCACCTGCTTCCGCAGCCACCCACACTGGTTGAAATGTAACTTAGATAATGGGGTTAACTTTGTAAAGCGCTTTGAGTCACTTGAGAAAAGTGCTATATAAATATAATTCACTTCAAAGCTCATTTAATCCTACTCCTTTTACAATTCATAGCAATTACTACCACAAGATCCATCCCACCTCACAGGCGTGGCATATCAAGATGCTTATTAAACAGCATTAAAAGGCCTCTCTGGAATGTTTAGTTTTGTTTTATTGGGGGTCTGAAAAGCAGTCAGTATCTGGTGTGACCACCATTTTGCATAGAGTTGATCAGGTTGTTGATTGTGGCCTGTGGAATGTTGGTCCACTCTTCAATGGCTGTGCCAAGTTGTTGGATATTAGCAGGAACTGGAACACGCGGTCGTATACGCCGATCAACAGCATTACCAGACGTGCTTCATGGGTGACATGTCCGGTGAGTATGCTGGCCATGCAAGAACTGGGATGTTTTCAGCTTCCAGGAATTGTGTACAGATCCTTGCAACATGGGCCGTGCATTGTCCATGAGGCGATAGTCCCGTCGCCTGCCCATATCATAACCGCACCCCCACCATGGGCAACTCCATTCACTACGTTGCCATCAGCAAACCGCTCTCCCACACGATGCCATCAGCCCTGAACAGTGAAACCCGAGATTGATCCGTGAAGAGAACTCCTCTCCAACATGCCAGACGCCATTGAATGTGAGCATTTGCCCACAAAGTCGGTTACAACGACAAAGTGCAGTCAGGTCGAGACCCCGATGAGGACGATGAGCATGCAGATGAGCTTCCCTGAGACAGTTTGTGCAGAAATTCTTTATGAAAAACCAATTGTTGCAGCAGCTGTCCGGGTGGCTGGTTTCAGACGATCATGGAGGTGCACCTGCTGGATGTGGAGGTCCTGGGCTGGTGTATTTACACGTGGTCTGCGGTTGTGAAGCCGGTTGGATGTACTGTCAAATTCTCTGAAACGCCTTTGGAGATGGCTTATGGTAGAGAAATTAACATTCAATTCACAGGCAACAGCTCTGGTGGACATTCCTGCAGTCAGCATGCCAACTGCGCTCCCTTCAAAACTTGCGAAATCTGTGGCATTGTGCTGTGAGATAAAACTGCACATTTTAGAGTGGCCTGTGAAATAATCATGCAGTTTAATCGGCATCTGTGAGGTAGATTATCTTGGCAAAGAAGAAACGCTCACAAACAGATTTAGACACATTTGTGAACATTTGAAATGAATAGGTATTTTTGTGTTTCTAGTAGAAGTTTTACATCTTTGAGGTCAACCCATTAAAAATGGGAGTAAAAACAAGTGTTGCGTTTGTTAGGTGTATTTTTATTAGCGTCTGTGTGTTCTTTCCTGAACAAAACGCAGTTGTGTCATCTGAAAGTAATGCTAATTTTAAGTCCTGTCTGAATGTAATGCTAACTTTAAGTCATTTGTAACATAACAAATATCGTTTATATAAAGATTGAACAATTGTGGTACCAGTAATGATACTTGGGGTATGCTGCAAAATATCTCTAGTGGTGTAAACATTTTTCCACATATCTTCACATATTGCTTCCTGTTGTTTAAACAGCTTCTTACCCTGTTCAAGACCAATCCTCTGATGCCATACCTTTGTAATTTGTGAATTACAATGTTGTGTCAAATGCTTTTGTTGGATCCATAATCACTGCATCTGCACACTCATTATGATTTATTGCATTAGAAATATCTTCTGTTATTTTGATTAATGCTATTGATGATGAAATATTAGCTATGTATCTGTATTGCTTCTCAGGGAGTATCAATCAATCAATGTTTATTTATATAGCCCTAAATCATGAGTGTCTCTAAGGGCTGCACAAGCCACAAGCCAGATCCCACATAAGGGCAAGGAAAAACTCAACCCAATAGGATGACAATGAGAAACCTGGGCGACTGGTGCAATGGACGTCGAGTGGATCTCGTTAATAGTGTGAGAGTCCAGTCCATAATGGGGCCAGCAGGAGATCATCTTGAGTGGAGACAAGTCAGCAGCGCAGAGACGTCCCCAACTGATGCACAGATGAGTGGTCTACCCTAGGTCCCGACTTTGAACAGCTAGCGCGTCATCTGTGGTCACCGAATCTGTGCCCTCCCCTCTCCACGAAATAGACAGGGGCAGAGCAAAAAAGAGACGGCAGATCAACTGGTCTAAAAGGGGGGTCTATTTAAAGGCTAAAGTATACAAATGAGTTTTAAGATGGGACTTAAAGGGGAACATTATCACCAGACCTATGTAAGCGTCAATATATACCTTGAAGTTGCAGAATAAAGACCATATATTTTTTAACCGATTTCCGAACTCTAAATGGGTGAATTTTGGCGAATTAAACGCCTTTCTATTATTCGCTCTCGGCGCAATGACGTCACATCGGGAAGCAATCTGCCATTTTCTCAAACACATTACAAACACCGAGTCAAATCAGCTCTGTTATTTTCCGGTTTTTCGACTGTTTTCCGTACCTTGGGGACATCATGCCTCGTCGGTGTGTTGTCGGAGGGTGTAACAACACGAACAGGGACGGATTCAAGTTGCACCAGTGGCCCAAAGATGCGAAAGTGGCAAGAAATTGGACGTTTGTTCCGCACACTTTACCGACGAAAGCTATGCTACGACAGAGATGGCAAGAATGTGTGGATATCCTGCTACACTCAAAGCAAATGCATTTCCAACTGGACTGGACAGATCAGCTTTCAGGAAAAGAGAGTGGATGAGGGTATGTCTACAGAATATATTAATTGATGAAAACTGGGCTGTCTGCACTCTCAAAGTGCATGTTGTTGCCAAATGTATTTCATATGCTGTAAACCTAGTTCATAGTTGTTAGTTTCCTTTAATGCCAAACAAACACATACCAATCGTTGGTTAGAAGGCGATCGCCGAATTCGTCCTCGCTTTCTCCCGTGTCGCTGGCTGTCGTGTCGTTTTCGCTTGCATACAGTTCAAACCGATATGGCTCAAGAGCTTCAGTTTCTTCTTCAATTTCGTTTTCGCTACCTGCCTCCACACTACAACCATCCGTTTCAATACATGCGTAATCTGTTGAATCGCTTAAGCCGCTGAAATCCGAGTCTGAATCCGAGCTAATGTCGCTATACCTTGCTGTTCTATCCGCCATGTTTGTTTGTATTGGCATCACTGTGTGACGTCACAGGAAAATGGACGGGTGTATATAACGATGGTTAAAATCAGGCACTTTGAAGCTTTTTTTTTTTAGGGATATTGCGTGATGGGTAAAATTTTGAAAAAAACTTAGAAAAATAAAATAAGCCACTGGGAACTGATTTTTAATGGTTTTAACCCTTCTGAAATTGTGATAATGTTCCCCTTTAAATGCTTCTACTGAGGTAGCATCTCTAACTGTTACCGGGAGGGCATTCCAGAGTACTGGAGCCCGAATAGAAAATGCTCTATAGCCCGCAGACTTTTTTTGGGCTCTGGGAATCACTAATAAACCGGAGTTCTTAGAACGCAAATTTCTTGCCGGGACATTAGGTACAATACAATCAGCAAGATAGGATGGAGCTAGACCGTGTAGTATTTTATACGTAAGTAGTAAAACCTTAAAATCACATCATAAGTGCACAGGAAGCCAGTGCAGGCGAGCCAATATAGGCGGAATATGATACAACTTTCTTGTATCCCTCTTTTGTTCATGAATTTGTCCAATCTGTTGTTGAATAATTTTTCAATGATTTTAGGAAATTGTGGAAGAAGTAGGTCTTTAATTTGTAAAAAAAAAAAAAAAAATGAAGGAATTGTCAAATATGTCCGCCAGATGCATTGTTGCAGGTTGTAGCAACACGACTAAGGAGTCAGCCTGCATACATTTACAAATGATGGGAATATGAAGAAAGTATGGACCTTTCCAGTCAAATTGACTTGCAAAAAATGGGATGGACCAAGCGAGAGTGTAATCTGCAGCGGTCATTTTTAATCATTCTGACTTCAAAGAAGGGTTTTGGTCGGAGTTTGAATGGAAAAAAATAAGCCAAATGTGATACTGAAAATCAGGAACACCCTCAAGGGGAGAAAGATAGAGTTGGAACAACAGAGAAAGAAGAGCAGACCCGGCGCTCAAAACCAAGAAAAAGACGGTAAGCTGCTATTCTATTTTGCGTCCTATTCTGGTGTTTTCTCAAAGATGCTTGAGAAGATGATTCCACATTCTGTGGATGCATGTTCCTTAGGAACTCACGAGGTAAGATGTGGGGTTCCCCAAGGCTCAATTTTAGGTCCCATTCTTTTTTTATTCATCATATGCTGCCTCTTGGGGGACCATTAGGAGACACAAAATCCGTTTTCACAGTTACGCTGAGGACACACAGTTGCTGTCTCCTGATGACACAGGACCAATAGATACCCTTTTTAACTGCAGTGGAGACATCAAGTCATGCATAGCAGTGAACTTTCTACAGCTCAACCAGGACACAACAGAGGTTTCAGTTATAGGCCCTGAAGACCAGAGGGAGAAACTTTTACCAGAATTACAAGCTTCTAAACCCTATAAAAAATATGGGAGTGATGTTTTACCCCGAGCTGACTTTTATCTCACATATTAAAAATATTACAAAAATAGGTTTTTATCATCCTCAGAACATAGCCGGAGTCCGCCCGTTTCTCTCTCATGCTAATACCGAGGTGTTAATGCATGCTTTTATTTCCTTCCGTTTAGAACAAAGTAATGCCTTGCTCTGTTGCCTTCCCAAAAAAGAATATCAGAACTCTACAATTATTACAAAAGTCAGCTGCATGCGGCCTGACGAGGACTAGAGGGCGGGAGTACATTACACTAGTTTTAAAGTCACTGCATTGGCTCCCCATAGTCGATTTTAAAGTTCTCTTATTAGTTTTCACATGTCTTAACGGCCTTTCACTTTATCTATCTGACCTGCTTTCACCGTTTCAACCCTCACAGATCCTGAGATCCTTTGGCACCGGCCTTTTTGTCTTGACCAAAGAACATGGACCCACGGTGAGACGGCACTTAGCCACTATGGCCCCCCCAGAGATCCTCAAGACTGCATAGACCAATTACATTTAAAAAAAGACGAAAGACACACCTTTCCAATCAAGCTTTTTACTGATCAAGATAAATGCTTTAGTTTTTATTGGGTTGTTTTCTATTTTAATTAACATTTAGAGAATACAAGTAAAATGTTTTTAACTTAATGTATGATTTAAATTTACATACCGTATTTTCCGCACTATAAGGCGCACCTAAAAACCACAATTTTTCTCAAAAGCTGACAGTGCGCGTTATAACCCGGTGCGCTTTATTACGATTCATTTTCATAAAGTTTCGGTCTCGCAACTTCGGTAAACAGCCGCCATCTTTTTTCCCGGTAGAACAGGAAGCGCTTCTTCTTCTACGCAAGCAACCGCCAAGGAAAGCACCCGCCCCCATAGAACAGGAAGCGCTTCACCCGCCCCCGGAAGAAGAAGAAAAAACGCGCGGATATCACCGTACGTTTCATTTCCTGTTTACATCTGTAAAGACCACAAAATGGCTCCTACTACGCGACAAGGATCCGGTTCATAAAAAGACGCAATCTCTCCATCCGCACACGGATTACTACCGTATTTCACAGCAACTGATATTCCTGTGAACTGCACTGTGGAACGGGAGCACGTACGGTGAATATTCGCACCACAGGGAATGAGAAGTCATCCTTCACTGTGGTTCTAGCTTGCCATGCTAACTTCCACCCAGGGTGATATTCAAAAGGAAGACCTTGCCAAAAGAGACCTTTCCAGCCGGCGTCATCATAAAAGCTAACTCGAAGGGATGGATGGATGAAGAAAAGATGAGCGAGTGGTTAAGGGAAGTTTACGCGAAGAGGCCGGGTGGCTTTTTTCACACAGCTCCGAAGGCGAACACACCTTCACTAAGACGGGCAGATAGCGCCGGTCGACATACGCCAACATCTGCCAGTGGATCGTAAATGCCTGGGCAGATAGTTTCGGTCACAACTGTGGTCCGAGCTTTCCGGAAGGCAGGATTCACAGAACTGCTGCACAACAACAGCGACACTGAATCCGATGACTTCGACGAGGCGGAGCCGGCCATTTTTGGATCCCACGCTTGCGCAACTTTTCAATTCGGACACCGAAGACGAAGAATTCGAAGGATTTACGAATGAAGAATAACTTCAGAAGGTGAGCGCTATGTTTATTTTGTGTGTTGTGACATTAACGTTCGAGCAACATTATGTTGCTATTTATTGCTCTACACCATTTTGAATTTTACTATGTTTGTGATTGCACATTTGCGTACATTTTGGGACAGAGTTGTTAGAACGCTGGTTTTCAATATATTATTAAAGTTTGACTGAACTATCTGACTGTTTTTTTGACATTCACTTTAGCGCAGCGTTTTTTTGACATTCACTTTAGCGCAGCGTAGGCGCGGCTTATAGTCCGGGGCGGCTTATTGGTGGACAAAATTATGAAATATGTAATTCATAGAAGGTGCGGCTAATAATCCGGTGCGCCTTATAGTGCGGAAAATACGGTATATAAACGCAGCTGAGATAGGCTCCAGCATCCCACGAGACAAGCGGTAGAAAATGGATGGATATATTTTATCATATGTTTCATACTATATTTTAGATGGCGTTAAAAGTTATTTTCCAGTGTGGACGCCTCATAGGTGGCGTTTTTCCTCAAATCTTCAGTGCCATGCCATGTTTTGTTATTGCTTTGTCAATAGTGCTGTGTGTGTCCATGTGTGTTTGTTTACTTCTTGACTTCTTTTCTTGTACAGCACTTTGTGTTTGCCACATGCCGGAGTATGAAAAGTGCTATATAAAGTTTGATTTCAATCAATCAATCAATCAATCTTTATTTATATAGCCCTAAATCACAAGTGTCTCAAAGGGCTGCACAAGCCACAACGACATCCTCGGTACAAAGCCCACATACGGGCTTTGTACCGTACCGGCATTTGATTTAATATTCAAGAAGAGTTGGAAGAGCAGAGAAGACCAGAAATGGCAAATTTTTTTTTTCATCAGTTTTGAAGTACCGTATTTTTCGGACTATAAGTCGCAGTTTTTTTCATAGTTCAGGTGTGCGACATACTCAGGAGCGACTTATTTGTGAAATTATTAACACATTACCGTAAAATATCAAATAATATTATTTAGCTCATTCACGTAAGAGACTAGATGTATAAGATTTCATGGGATTTAGCGATTAGGAGTGACAGATTGTTTGGTAAACGTATAGCATGTTCTATATGTTTTAGTTATTTGAATGACTCTTACCATAATATGTTACGTTAACATACCAGGCACGTTCTCAGTTGGTTATTTATGCCTCATATAACGTACACTTATTCAGCCTGTTGTTCACTATTCTTTATTTATTTTAAATTGCCTTTCAAATGTCTATTCTTGGTGTTGGGTCCATCCATCCATTTTCTACCGCTTACTCCCTTCGGGGTCGCGGGGGGCGCTGGAGCCTATCTCAGCTACAATCGGGCGGAAGGCAGGGTACACCCTGGACAAGTCGCCACCTCATCGCAGGGCCAACACAGATAGACAGACAACATTCACACTCACATCCACACACTAGGGCCAATTTAGTGTTGCCAATCAACTTATCCCCAGGTGCATGTCTTTGGAGGTGGGAGGAAGCCGGAGTACCCGGAGGGAACCCACGCAGTCACGGGGAGGACATGCAAACTCCACACAGAAAGATCCCGAGCCCGGGATTGAACCCAAGACTACTCAGGACCTTCGTATTGTGAGGCAGATGCACTAACCCCTCTGCCACCGTGTTGGGTTTTATCAAATCAATTTCCCCAAAAAATGCGACTTATACTCCAGTGCGACTTATATATGTTTTTTCCCTTCTTTATTATGCATTTTCGGCAGGTGCGACTTATACTCCGTAGCGACTTATAGTCCGAAAAGTACGGTAATCAAGAACCATGGTGACACAAACATGCAATTAAATGATCTAAATAATAGTTGTACATGCCTTTACCACACTGTCTATGCAAGGAAATGAACATCAGTTTTGTAGATGATGTCACATGTCAAGTCTAGCGACGGAAAGGTAGCATTCAAAGTACAGTTAGTTATCTACAGATTACTCAAATAATTTACGTCATGGAAAATGACTACCAGATTCATTTTCAGAACAACAAATACAGAGAACTGGTTTGTGATTTTCTTTTTGTCATCTGAATGTGATGGGTCCTTTCAGTCTTTTGAGTGCATAAGCGCAGTGCACTCACCATTTTGAGAACAGAAACTGGGTTTACCGTATACTCTGTGAATACACAATAAATAATTATATAGTACAATATGGAAATCTTAACTACGTTGAAATAATGGCGGCAGAGTAGCAACCCCAAGTAGTAAACAAAAGATGTGGTTAAATAGTGTTTTAACTTCCATTAATAGTGATAGATTTGCTAGTCTGAGGAACTCTATTTCCAGAAAGGCATGCATGTACACTATTTTAATCAAATGTGTTTTCGCAGAACTGCTACAGAATTTGCACGAGGGCAGTGGTGTTTTTGTCTATGGAAATATTATATCTCACATTTAATTCCTGTGAGGATACGCTATCGATGGCATTGTCTGTGCAGCGCTTTGGCATTTATAAGTCAGTTTCCTGTGTTTCAAACAAGACACCACCCAAGATCAGCAAAGCCGATCCCATGAGACAAAACCAGTTTAGCAGAAAGCTCCTGACAGGACTTTTACCATATTACTGTATATTGCCAAGTTTCAACAAGTCTAATCCGTTCAGCTAAAATTCCAATATTTAGAACATCGCAGACAAAAAGTGAATAGTAAAGCTTCGAAGAATGCTGTAACAGCCGTCAGGCTATTTACGAGACTAATTTATCTGCAAAGTTCTCTTTAAAGGCGGGAGACAGATGGTAGATTCAGTTCAGAGGGGAAACATGTCTGATGAATAGAGTATAAAAAAAAAATTTAAAGCGCTCTTCAGGAAGAGAGCTTTATTGGACTGTGTGCAGAGAAGAATCTTTTACAAGTGAGGGTGTGTTCACACTTGTAGCACGGTACACTGGTCCCGAGTGTGGTCCGGTAACTGTTCACACTGAACCAAATAAGGCTGAGTAACTTGATTTAAAAGTTCCCAACCAAAATTGAGAAAATCCGTACCTCATGGAGTGCCTGGAACTTTAGAAATGTGGACAGTTTCTGCGCAACTGCTGCAATAGAGCGGTAGTTTGTGGGTCCCGAGATTGGTCTGGTAGCAAACAGTAATTTAATTTAATTTTTTTATTAAACCACACGTGTTTAAACTGCAATTATAATGTTAATGATACACATTTGTTAGGAACAAAGACAAACAATTATGGTAAGCTAGAAAAATAGTTTAGATGTTTTTCCCCTAAAACACACGTTGAGGCTGTGAAGTCTTATCCGATTACTCAATTAATCGAACAAACCAAGTGATAGATTACACAACCACTGAATAATTCGATACTTGCAGCCCTAAAAAAATGTGGAATAATTACATTAATGAAATCATTAAATATTGAAATAATTAAATGTACTTTTACAATAAATTAGATTTCAGCATTTAAATGCAAATATAAATAATGGCACATTTAAATGATTAGATGTATTATTTAATAATGTCCTAATTTGACTCTCCGTAACATTGAACTTTTATTTCACATTTGGTGATATACAGTATTTCATTTTTCGGTTTGGTTAGCGTTCACACTTGCCTTACTCAGCACTCGAGTCTGAGACCCAACTCAGACGGTGAGCGTAGGAGTTTGGTGGTCTGTGTTTACACTCCAACAACAAACTATCAGCGGAGCAAGCAGTCTAAACCAAAAATGACAAATGTAGGGTGGAAAGTGATACATTAGGTCATGATTTACTTTGTGAAGTGTCATAAGCAGCTTTAAAAATGGATTTAAAAAAGTGGCGGGCACATGCAGAAAGATAAGGGATATGTTGAATTGATCAGAATTTCCTATTGGATAAGAGATTGGGTAATGAATCCTAAACGAAAGAACCTTGATTGATTCACTTTACATTTTTAATACTTGGGAAACCTTTGCTTAATAACAATTTCTTGATAAACACACTAAACATGTACAGGAACAATTAAGTGAACTATAATTTTTTTTTAAATCATTCTTAGCATTTCTGATGGGCCATTGATATCTCTGTGCTAATAATGCTGTTCCTATATCATGATCAAGATTTGGAATGCTAATATTGACTATTGATCAGTGTTATTGTGCTATTGCTCTCATTGTGACTTATTCAAGACAAGCATCCTTAGTTGAAGATATTCTCTGGGACATGAATACAAAATATCCTAGCCTTTGTAGGTGGTGAGATATTCATCTGAGTGATGTTGTTGGAGGGTTATTTTGTGGTGTACAAGAGGGTTTGGAGGATACTGTATATTTTGTAAATCGATAAGACCTCTGAAAGAAGAATTGACCAGACGTTGGATCAAGATACACATTTAAAGTGGTTAATTGTGCACCGATATTGAAATGATGCCAAAGAAATTGTACTATAATCTGGTTAGTGGAGGCAAACCTGACAAGTGTGAAGACACCCTAAGAAGCTGCTTCCTTTACCTGGTTGGTCCCATCCAGTTAGATTTTGTTAAAGGCAGCCACATCCACTGACTGAACAAAATCCTCAAAAGCGATGATGGCTTCCTCCAACATATCTGTGCCCACTTTCTCATCTTCGACCACACATCCTATCTGGAGTTTCTTGATGCCGTAGCCCACTGGGACCAGCTTGGACTGCCCCCACAACAGACCGTCCATGCTGACGCTGCGGACATACTCCTCCATCTTGGCCATGTCGGTCTCGTCGTCCCAGGGCTTGACGTCAAGAACGATGGAGGACTTGGCAATGACAGCTGGCTTCTTGGACTTCTTGGCAGCGTACTCGGCAAGTCGCTGTTCCTTGATTCTGTTGGCCTCTGCTCTGTCAGCCTCGTCGTCCAAGCCAAAAAGATCTATGTCTTCATCGCTGTTGGAGGAGGTGGGAGGAGTATCTGGGAGCACAAATTGCTTGTTAACGACAAGAAGGTCTGCTCTTTCCTTGTGGAAGGACTTGATGTGGTTGTACCAGCGCAGGAGGTGGCACAAAGTTAGTGACGGAGGAGAGGAAATGGCATCAAAGATGGCAGCGTCAGCCTGAGATGCGACAAAGCCTTCGATGTAGCTTTTGTCCGCCAGGAAATTATTTAAAGCTTTGAGAGCCACAAGCGTTGTCAAGTCTCCAAACACAGTTTTTGTGGAGGATGTAGCCTGTTGGGATTTGACTTGAGTGGGGAACTTGTGCTGGATGACTTCCTGCATGGGAACCTTGTGTGAGAGGTGCGTTTCAGCCGTCTGGCCACTGGAAGAACCAAAAGCGACAGAGCACATATTAGAGGCACACAACCAGATATTGAGCAAGCATACAAGTTAGTTCACAGACACAAACATACAAGAGTGAATAAAAGGGACAGTTAGCAAGCTAAGTGAAAAAAGTAACTGGACACTCTGCTACTGCCTCTTTTATTGTTCTTGTTTACTGACCAACTGATGACAAACTAATTCAAGTGCAAGAAGGTTAATTCACAGGAAAGGCTCGATGTCCATCTCTAGGGCGGAGCAGGGAAGCGTCAGCTCAAAACTGTTGACGACATGTGGGTGGAGGACCCCGAGATGTCCTATGCTCTTCCCGTGGACAAAGATCTCTGCGCAGCGCCCGGGGAAAAAAGTGGAATCTGGAAAAAACATAGGAAAACCTTAAGTAGGGGAGGGCAGAACAATCAAATTATTAATGGTATCAATACCAAGGGTTTTCAGTCGCGATCGCGCCAATTCAAACAAATTCAACAAATCCCTGCAAATTATGCGCTGCCTCGCAACTTTGTCTAAAGCCCGCAACTTAACCGCACACGTCAACAGTCTAATCAAAACTTGTTTGTTTCTTGTGTAGACAAAGCAAGAACAATGTTGTTTAACAATATAGCAACCAATGTTCCCTCTAATTTTTCATGTGTGTGAGCAAAAGCAAAAACTACCTGAGCATTCAGTGGAGCCCAGGTGAGCAACATCAGATGTGCACTGTGGCTACACCAGCAGCACACCTGTCCCAAACCTGACTAAATAACAAGTCAAATCTCCATCCATCCATCCATCAATTTTCTACCGCTTGTTCCTTTCGGGGTCGCGGGGGATGCTGGAGCCTATCTCAGCTGCATTCGGGCGGAAGGCGGGGTACACCCTGGACAACTCCCCACCTCATCGCAGGGCCAACACAGATAGATAGACAACATTCTCTTATTATTATAATCAAATGACAACAGTCATTTCCATGAGGTTATTTTCTAATATAAGTGTTTAGGCCCACTTACAGTGACAATAACAAAAAATATTGTTTTTCATGAACTGTGTACTTTTATTGTTTGTCTGGGTGGAGGTCCTGCTTTGGAAATAATTTGTACCCCTTTCAGACATTGCATTTGGTTTCCATTAAACATTCACATGTTGCACAATGAGATGTAAGCAGGGGATCATGTGTACATTCCTGCAACTTCCTGTTTGTAAAAAAAAATATTTTTATTTGTATTTATTTAATATACTAACAGCATTTCATGATTAATATTTATAAATTAAGATTCCTAATAAATGACACTAGAATAAACACACATTTGATTGGTAAATCATGGTGTAACGACCTGGAATTACACTTTATGTGTGGTGTTGGAGTTGTCCGACTTTTTGTGTGGCTGTAAACGCATCACTGGCTAAGTGCCATATGTGCATGTGTTGGCGCAAGTGAGAAAGAGCGAGCGGCTGCTGTTGATATAACAAAGTTGGTTTTGGTCTGGTTTGTACAGCAGAAAATGACCACTTTTGCCAGATATAATTTTTTTACGAATGTTTTGGTGATGTGTTTATGGCCGACAATAAAGAGTTTTGCTCAGTAAAGTGATCGATGGAATTTATGTCCTCAAAGCGTCTCGACAGACGTTACAATATTTGAACAATGATGACGAAAACTGTTTTCTCTGTCGTGTCGAAAATTGTTATGCGCTTATTTTTCTATTTGATTTTGTTCGTGGTATAGATTAGCCGTGCGCAAAGGACGCTTGAGCAGTGCGCAATTGCACAGGCGCACACTTTAGAGGGAACATTGATAGCAACCCGTTATTGGCACTATTGTTGTCCTCCCGCATAGCTCAGACCTACTTCAAGTTCCTGTCTACTGAGCTAAGCCTTCTGGGTAATATAATAAACAAACATTGACTTTGTAGTTGACATGCATTTACATGACAGGTATGTGTGATGATAATCTCTCATTTACATAAAAAGAACAGATTACAAATTCATAAAAATGTAAAAAAAAAAAGGTGGATTAAATTATACTGACAAAAAAACAAGCTTCAAAACATTGCAACTTTTGCTGCAACTTCCAGACAACACTAACGCAAATTCAGCCTTTTTAGGCCACAACAATCACAAAACAAGCCTAGGAAATCCTGGAGGGACAGCGTAATAATAGTATTAGAGCTATACCACATTACGAGATAAATATTTCTCAGTTAATATCCAAAAAGCTAAATCATTTAAAAAGACAACCAATAACAGTTTTGGATTCTGTTTAGTTCATTTGCACAATTGACTTTATTTTTGCCAAAATAACTCTGTGATAAAAGTGAATATGGGAGTAATTGTATTTAGTTGGTATTACGTTGTTTTATACTGTACTATACTGTTCACATAAGTTTGTTGATAATTTGATTGCCTAAAGTTAGTGAATGGTAAATGAGTGTGTGGCACATTTACTGGCTGAATTGACACCACCCTGATACAATGTTGGTGTTTCATGATGGTCATTTGCTGGATTAGAAAAAGTCACTACATTTGACCTGCAAATAAAATTAAAAAGTTGGCAAATCTATATATTTTTTTAAATGAATAGCTGCGTAGAAAGGAATATAACGGAGCCAAATTGTAAACAGGAAAAGGAGAAAATGTACCTTAGTTGGTGACATGAGATAAATATCGCACACTCCGTAATTTTTTGTTTTTACTAGTTCCTTTTACATCGATGATGGCGACAAAAATAGTCAAAAGTGTCACGCCAGTCTTCCGACTTCAATTAGTACAAGCTGTTACTTGTGAGACGCAAAAAGTGCTTCCTGATAACACAGTTTGGTGCTTCACAGTCAAACGATCGGTAGTCTTTGGCAAATCCAATGTAAATTAGCTGCATTTTGAAAAGGGAAGACGCTTATGGCGCCCCATAAAAAGGTGGGAAAAAGGTAGATGCGCCATAAAAAGGTGACAAAAATGTAGATGCGGTGGGAGGATGAATTAAAAAAAAAAAAGCGGATCTCAGACTGGGCTTCTATTGGGGGGTCCCAATCTGCTCCGTTTGTCTCTGTTCCGCGACCTTGGTGGTCTCGCAAACGTGGTAACAGCCAGTCAGTCCAACGAAAGTCAACAAACAACAGCAGTATGTATGAACATGAGAGACAAGGAAGGAGTTTGTTGCGTCTTTCGCTGCACTGTCCTCGAGGGAAATCTCAGAGCAAAGACCTTGCCAGGTCACTTGCAGCTAGGGAAACAATCCAGACTAGTGTTTGTGTTTGAGCAAGTGAAACATTTTTAATAAAAATTTCTCTGTCTATTTCTGGTCCTCAAATTCGTCATACTTCGCCATGCAGAGCAGAGGGCGTCTCCACGCAGGAGAGATAAGGGAGAAGGAAAGGGAGTTTTCGTCTTCGATGAATGCCGGAGAGAGAAAAAAAAGTAGAGTGACTGTATATTTGAGCACCATTTTGCTTTGTTGGCATGCAAAATTGTAACATTACCTAGAGGCAGTCCATTTTGAGTGTTTCACTAATTGTTTACCGCACCATTTGATTTTACGTGAATTGGTACCTGGTAGTACTGATACACTTCAGCCGTTACCTGTAAAAGTACCAAATTCGGTACCCATTCCTCGTCTCTTACCTCTTCAGGCATTTCACCTCCTGTTATGCACCCTCTACTCCCGAGCTGAGAGAGAGAATAATATAAGATGTAATTAAAAAATATTATATTTCTGAGGTCTACCTCATATTATTTAAGAAGACGAGAAATCAGTTGCAGCTAGAGTAGTGCTCTACTGTCACTCATTCTATCTTTGTTTACCCATGTAAGTCAATCATTTTCCCACATTAGCTTTCACCGCTCAGCTCTCCATCAACCTATTTTAACACTAACCCAAACCCTTAGGCCTGATCTCAGAAGGACTATTTTCCAGGCATTTGGTGATTAGAGCTGCAGAGCTTGGCAAGCATGTTAGAACAGTAGATGTCGTTTAGTTCAACATCACTGAGCGGCAAGCAATAAAAGAGGTGGCAGATAATTACTCCTGAGAATACTTCGGAGGTGGTGGAACTTTAATTAGATTTTGTGCCTTGTCACTTGAACAAAAATGTATTTTTGGGAATAAAATCTGACGATCCAATTTGTAACTGTGTCTGAACTCCGGTAATAGAGAGACAAAGGATTTTGCTCAACATGATCAAAAATACTGACAAGCCAGCACACTGAATTGGGAGAAATTTCACAAGAGAAAAAAAGTTGCTATGACAACATCCCCATGCACCGAGACATACATAATGCTCTGATTCATTAATGGATTTCCAAAGCACACTGATTCAATTAGTAGTTATTTGCTACAACCCCCCCAACAGAAGAAAATATTTCACTCTGCTGAAACTATTGTATAGTATCATTTGTTTTTAAAAATTGTTGTAAGTATATCTGTGCATAACA
This sequence comes from Nerophis lumbriciformis, assembly GCF_033978685.3. Taxonomy (NCBI): domain Eukaryota; kingdom Metazoa; phylum Chordata; class Actinopteri; order Syngnathiformes; family Syngnathidae; genus Nerophis; species Nerophis lumbriciformis. Next base: position 4,931,295 of record NC_084577.2, read on the forward strand.
TTGTATCCTAATTAACATGAAAGAAATCGAAAAAAGAAATACATCTACAACAAATAACTTTATACTGTGTTTTTAGTCTGTAAGAGAAAATATTTAAAGTCCATCATTTTGCCTGAAATAAAAACAATTAAATCCTTATTTGAACTATAAACATTTTTTGACCGACTTGAACCATTTGGTACTGAAAAATAGAATTAAATAAACTAAATAAATAATATTAAATTCAAATTGATCCGTAACATCAACTTGGGAGCGCAATATATAAAACTTTGTGCTGATTTATTTTTTCCAACAAAAAGGGATTTATGATTAATGGTTACAATGAGCATATTTTGTAGTACACAGCTTTTCGAAGCAGGGTTTGAAGAATGATACAGCATGATACTGAAAAAGCATGTTTCCCAGTGTTGCATGCGCCCCCTCTGAACTGCTTTAATGGAACATGTACAGCGTGGGACCTTAAAATATGAGATTATGTTCCAGTATAGAGATGGACAAATATGTCGGTGTTGGCTACCTACGTGTACCAGGATGCCCGCAATGGAAATAGTAATACATTTAAACATTTTAAATAACGGTCAATAAACCGGGATACTGTCTACACATATCTATAGTTCACATAAGTATCATGTTTATTCTCACAAATATCAGTTTTTCTATTGTCACATTGTTGATTTTGTTACATTTTGTATGGTTTACAAACTAAGGGAGTCCATTTAAGACAGCAGGACTTTAGGGGTAAAAAGCTATGAAGATTTGAATGAGCCATTTGTGTAGTGTTTTTGCACTGGTGACTTAATTTTGCTTAAACATGTTTACTATAATAATTTGATGACTGTTTTATTTTCTTACAATGTAGTAATTGTATATTAAAATGTCATAAATAAGTTGGACATGACATTTTTTTTTGTTTGCCAAAAATTGTTATTCTGATCATTACCTCCGCCAGGTGATTATGTATTTGTCGGGGTCTCCCTGTCAGTTAGTTAGCAACAAACCTCAAAAAGTTATCGGCGGAGTTTGATGAAACTTTCAGGAAATGTCCAAAAAGCAAACACAAAAAGGATAAGGAAGTGATACGATTTTGGGGGTGATCCGAATTATTTCTACTGTGTTACCTTACGAGTCTCAACTTTTCTTTGTGAGTATGCTAGAATCCCCGCCTCCACCCATAGAGAAAGAGTGGATGACTGAAAAAAGAGAAAAGAGTGGATGACTCCGTTTATTTAATTCCGAACTACAACAAGCAATCTTATAAGCGAATTTCAGGAAATGTCAGAAGTGGGATAAAGAACAAGTAGCTCTATTTTTGGGGGTGATACGGATCAACATCTGGATTCCGGATTTCTCAAAAGGAGTCCATACCTTTTGAAAATAAAGCGTGGCGGAGGTCTTTTCTAGTTGAAATTACAATCATGATCACCAATTGAAAGGAACAGTCACAATCCTTCAATGATCTTGAAAAATATTTAAGTAAAACGTACCGACAGCGGTAATAATGGCTGGGTATATTAGGGTTGGGTGATATGGCTGAAAACTGTATTACGATACATTTTTATATTGATCAATATTGATATTTTTTATGACTTATTTAAGCCTGCCAATAAATACATTAATGCAATTTCAAACTTACCTAGGGTGCTATTTATCAGTGGAGAAGGTGTGTGGTAGCCAAGTAGATTAAGTGCTGCTAAGATGGTAAAGTAAGTGCAGTCGATTTGAAGTTAGTTTTAGTTCTGTGACACTAGATGGTAGTAGTGTATAATTTATTGAACACTACACAGAGTAGTTTAGGAAGTAACTAATTAAACCGACACATTGGAAGAGTCAGGATGCTGCCGCACCGTCTGCATTAAAACCAACAAAACTAAAGACAAGTTTCTGTTGAAATATCAAGATATCACAGTCTCTCACTCCATGCAGAGAATCCACACTGCCAAAGCGAGACAAAAAAATGGCACAACTAATCTTCGTAGTTTACATAATTGACTGTAAGCGTGTCCTTCCCATTGCTTAGTGACACTTCCTGTTTCCTGGGTTTCCAGAGCGCAAGTGACTTCCTGTAACAAATCTTGCTTCATAATTTTTGTTTTTTTCCAACCAAAAAATAAATATATATTGAATGTTTAACCGAACTCATTTCATATTGATATCGATTATGTGTCTCTCTCCATACATATTGATATTGTTTTATCGGCCCAGCCCTAGCGTGTACACACTTGCTATTGGATTGATACCCAAAATTGTAGGATCACCCACCCTAACTGTTCACCCACTCTTTTACAGGCAGAGGTCTGAGTTGAGGGGTCATACTTGCCAACCATCCCGAATTTTCCGGGAGACTCCCGAATTTCAGTGCCTCTCCCGAAAATCTCCCGGGACAACCATTCTCACGAATTTCTCACGATTTTCAGCCGGACTTAAGGCACGCCCCCCTCCAGGTCAGTGCTGACCTGAGTGAGGACAGCCTGTCGTCACGTCCGCTCTTTACTTCATACTTCAGAACCGACTCCCACACTTGCCGTCAGGGTGCGCAATACAACGTAAACCGTTGGCCAACCAAAAAGTAACTTTTTGGTTGGCCAACGGTTTAAAAAGTGACCACAGAACACTGTGTTCTGTGGTCACTTTTTGGTTGGCCAACGGTTTACGTTGTATTGCACACCCTGACGGCAAGTGTTGGAGTCGGTTCTGAAGTATGAAGTAAAGAGACGTAACTTCATCACCTCGCCTGGTTATTGACTCCAACCCAGAATATTACACTGCCCATACCTATGCTCCTTCAAAGGCTATGCTACTGGCTGCAAAGCATTGCACTTTCAAATACAACAATGAGTAGAGAGGAGTGTTATGTGTGTGTATGTGTAAATAAATAAACACTGAAATTCAAGTATTTATTTTATTTATATGTATAATATAATATTAATATATTATATAATAATATTAATATAATATTATTAGTATAATAATATAATAAAATACATATTTATATATAGCTAGAATTCACAAATAATATATATATATATATATATATATATATATATATATATATATATATATATATATAAGAAATACTTCAATTTATTAACAGTGAATTCACTGAAAGTCAAGTATTTATTTTATTTATATATATATATATATATAAGAAATACTTTAATTTAAGTGAATTCTAACTATAAATATACTTCTCCCCCCCCCCAAATCTCCCGAATTTAGAGGTCTCAAGGTTGGCAAGTAGGTGAGGGGTTGAATAATGAAAGAGGAAGTCTTGAAAAGAAGGTAACACTACCATCAGTAGAAAAAAAAAAAAAAAAAAATGTAACGTATGCCATTAAGATAGTCCATGTCACAATTATTTATACATTAGAGGTGGGTAGAGGAGCCAAAAATTGTACTCAGTAAAAGTACCGTTACTTTAGAGTAAAATGACTCTATAAAAGTAAAAATTAGCCATACAAATAATTACTTGAGTAAAAATAAGTGTTCACTTTTAACCCCCTGACTTGGATTTTATCCATGTTTCATATGGATTCTATTTATTAACAGCAATTCAACATCCTTGCACCAGAAAAGATGGTGAGGGAACCGCAGTGCTGTCCCCTACTGCTGATGCAGACATCCTGAGAGGAGGTGTTAGTGTCAGGTGAGCTCCCGCATAGGGCATGACTTTTCAAAAAGGGTTAAAGATATCCTGACAACTGCACCAAGGGAATAGCTATTGATGCACAGGGTGAAGAAGATGGATGAACATGGGTACAGTGCAGATGGGCAGTTGATGCACACAGTATGAGGGTGGGTTGTGTCTGCGTTGCTGCTTGCCACTGCAGTAAGGAGACGTGACTCCCATATTTTCTCCCACAGTGCAGGATTTCCACGTTCTCACCCCTAGCTACACCAGCAGCACCCCTTTACTGCTTTTCCTCATTCAACCCACACTTCCCTTCTGCGGCTTCTGCCTGCTTTTTCCCTTACCTTTTTATGCAATGACACCTGAGCCTAATTGATTTTACTGTGTGGATATCCTGCGGTATGACCTCGCAGAATTGCTGTTCAAGGGGAATAGCAAAAAGGCGACTGGTGGGTGTTAGAGGGAATGTATAGAAAGGAAAATGACAAGGAGAGGAGACCTAAAATTAAATTAAGTATATAGGGCTCTGCAGAAATTGAAACCAAAACACATTCAGATGAGTTTTACAAGTTTTCAGACCTTGAGAGTGCAACATTTCTAAATACAACCTAAGTCCACCACTGTTATTCTAAAAGGGCCCTATTCTCCAGTTTGCACTCAAGTGTTTTTTTACACATTTCATGATACGCGACAAGACTCTACATTTTCCTACATTTTGATTTCTGCGGCTTATAAAACAGTGCAGCTAAGTTATTGTTGTTTTTTTGTTGACTGTCATAATGCAAGACTTAAAAAAAACAAGCAAACACACTAATAAGGTGTGGTATTGTTTGTGCTATGGTGCCATCTTTTGGACAAATATGCTTACTGCAGGTTCTGCAGTGTCCTTCCTTTTAGTCCTTCCATCCATCCATCCATTTTCTGCCGCTTATTCCCTTCGGGGTCGCGGGGGCGCTGGAGCCTATCTCAGCTACAATCGGGCGGAAGGCGGGGTACACCCTGGACAAGTCGCCACTTCATCGCAGGGCCAACACAGATAGACAGACAACATTCACACTCACATTCACACACTAGGACCAATTTAGTGTTGCCAATCAACCTATCCCCAGGTGCATGTCTTTGGAGGTGGGAGGAAGCCGGAGTACCCGGAGGGAATCCACGCAGTCACGGGGAGTCTTTCAACCGGAAATATAAGTGCTGTTCAGTCTTCTAGCCGTCCATAGCGTTTCTACTTGTATGGAATCTCCATTCATCACTCCAAGCAACATTTGTAAGTTATATAATATAACTTAAACTGTTCATACTCACTAAATCGTCCCATGTGTGGTGTCAGTAGGAGTGTTTTCATGCATATTTGTACGTGCTATCGTAATGTAACAAAGCTAGCGTTTTTAGCATTAGCTAATATGCTAACATGTTTACGAGTGTCAGTGTTAGTATTACTTACTGACAATGGCATTTTTTTTGTAATGTTTCAGTTTCACAAATTTCCCTGTAAACTCACCAAGACGTCGCGTCACCAAGGTGTTATTGAGTCTGTTTAGCTGATTGGAGAGCAAGCTTCCGCAGCTAGTGGATCCATGACGATAACTTCGGTTTTGTTTGATCAGCCATTTTACTGCTTTGGAAACAATTATGGTATGTAAATAAATATTTACAAAAAATAATTCATTTCGCGACGTATATATCTGCGACTTATAGCCCAGTGCTGCAAATATATATTGTCCCTAACATTTACTGGGTGCGGCTTACATACCGGTGCGCTCTACAGTCCGGAACATAAAGCACTATAGCTTTATTTGAATGACGTCACATCCGGCTCATTGAATACGCGTGGTGGTCTGTTCTCAATGAGTACTAGGCGTCATTTAGCCTTTCTTGGACAAAAATGCCCTTAGCTTGTGTTGTTTTTGGCTTTACAAACCGTTTAAATTGTAAAAAGGATAAACATTTCTTTAGAGTTCCCCGAGAGCTGATGGTGGAAGAGTGCAAGATTTTATGAAAAAAAAGACGATAAAAGTACCACGCACTCCAGTACAAGGGAGCAGAGCCAAAGAATGTGCGAGTTTGCAGTAACCACTCCGTTAAAAGTTTGTTTGACATACTTTTAACGTTTAGTGTCTCCCATTTAAACATTATCTTTTTATCATTTGCATTTCTTAGGACACATTTTTGCTACAAATGTTCGATAAAGCACCAATTCGGTAAGTCTCAATAAAATAAATCAAATGTGCGCAAAACCTAAAAGAGTTAAAGGGGAACTGCACTTTTTGGAATTTTGCCTATCGTTCACAATCATTATGAAAAATAGGACAGATGGATTTTTTTTAAAGCATTCTAAAAGGGGTTAAAGACAACTGAGCTCCTCGATTTCGCCCATAAAATCCAATAAAAAAAACATTTTACCAAATATAACAAAAAATATTATTATATAATATTTCTATAACATTTACATTTTGTGATTCGAATATTAACCAAGTATTAGTGATATTATTATAAGCGCTAACGCAGACAAACTATTTATAGCAGCGCCGTGATCACTTCCGTGTCCCCCTATGTTTACATCATCGAGTGGTCTGCTGCTTCAACGCTTCCTTGCTCCCTGTTTAGTCTAGATCATAAATCATGCACCTCACTTGGATATGAGACGTTTGAGTAGCAGTGTTGGTCATCTTACCTTACATAAGTAATTAGTTATAGTTACAAATTACTTCTCCCAAAAAGTAATTGAGATAGTAACTCAGTTATCTTATTGTAAAAGTAACTAGTTACCGTATTTTTCGAACTATAAGTCGCAGTTTTTTTCATAGTTTGGCCGGGCTCCAGTGCGATTTATAGATGTTTTTTTCCTTCTTTATTATGCATTTTCGGCAGGTGCAACTTATACTCCGGTGCGACTTATACTCCGAAAAATACGGTTCTCAGCAAAGTAACAGACATTATTTTTAATTTTGTTATTTTATACGCTATTACGTTTGAGAACATCTTTAACGTCAAATATATTTATAGTAATTGATTGAAGACTGAAAACACTGTATATAGTATTTGAGAACATTTGGCATTTATCTGAACTCAATAGATTGCAGTGTGCCAAGTAACATTTAATATTAAATGTAAACTTGGATAAAAAAAACTACACTAATTACTACAAAAAAAAATACAAGTACAATAAAGTATCCCTCATCCACATTGTATCAACATCACAACATTTATCTCAACTAGATGGCCTAATCCTTAATGTAAATTTAACCTTGAGTAGAACTAGACACACAACAGTCAATATTTACAAAACCGAAAAGCAGTAGTCTTATGAATAATACAAAAACATTCTTTCAAACCAGTTTATCATCAGAGTCAGCTGCATCATGTCTCAAAGTTTATGAATTGTCCACTTATTCACACAGAGAAAATTAAAAACATTTTTTTATGCTATGCCTCTGGCTAAGCACGTATGTATGTGTGTTGTGAAACGGAGTTACGATGCATGCCTTTATCATAATTTGTTTATGAGTGCGGTAAAAGCAGTAAATACACATAGCTAATTTACTGTCTGTCGCTGTCACAATGACTCGCAGGCTGATGGCGTCAAAAATAATCTTTACTGTTCACATATTATGGCGTGGAACAAATCCACACATTTTTGTTTTGCTGGAGATAATTTAAACTTTCTTAACAACGAAGGGAAAGTATCTGATTGGCTCTACGTCGTTGACAACCCCCAGTCCCCACCTTCACTCATACTTGACAATTGTAAAGAACTGTGATTGGATATATCTTGAATTTGTCCCACCCATCAACAAGATTAAATACACGTTGGGAAGACTATGTCTCCCGGCTGGCCTGGGAACGCCTCGGGATCCCCCGGGAGGAGCTGGACGAAGTGGCTGGGGAGAGGGAAGTCTGGGTTTCCCTGCTTAGGCTGCTGCCCCCGCGACCCGACCTCGGATAAGCGGAAGAAGATGGATGGATGGATGGATGATTGAATTTCATTTAAGTCAACATTTTCGTCGACATTGGTTTACCGAGGGCTGAGGTTGTGTGAACATGGCCTCACAGAGCCTAAGGCTGATACTGACCCCGGAGGAATGATGAGGGAAGCTGATACTAGTGTATCGTGTCCTTTTTTCAGCGGATTTCTCCGCTACTGCCGATCATTTTATCATCCCCACCCTTGCTCTCTGCACGGAGAGTATGTGTGCCAAAACTTGACATTTTGCACTTCATTCAACCAAACTGTTGTAACGCGCCACTTGCCATTCTCAGTGACAGCAACCGCGTTGCAACGATAACGATGGCAACAACAGTATTTAGATTACTCGTTACTGAAAAAAATAACGCCTTTAGTAACGCCGTTATACTCTGCCGTTATTACTAACACTGTTGAGTAGGTATTCCGACAAGTTGGTACACCTTGACAGCCACTTAGGACCCAAAACTGGCGAGGACGACACGAAAAGACGCGAGTTCCTCTAATCTCCCCCACCCTGTTTCTTCGGGAGGATTATGAGTAATTCTTCACCTAAATGGGAATTTATGAACAACCCAGCAGTCGGCATCCAATGACAGCAGATGTTTTATTATGTTTGTTGGCTCTAATGAAGTCTGCAGTGAGTAATAATCAGTGATGAAGAAAAAAAAAAAGCAAACCTGATGCGTTTTGGAATTTAATGCACCGCATATAAAATAGAAGTTCTTATTAATCAGTGGCCTAGTGGTTAGAGTGTCCGCCCTTAGATCGGTAGGTCGTGAGTTCAAACCCCGGCCGAGTCATACCAAAGACTATAAAAATGGGACCCATTACCTCCCTACTTGACACTCAGCATCAAGGGTTGGAATTGGGGGCTAAATCACCAAAGATTATTCCTGGGCGCGGCCACCGCTGCTGCTCATTGCTCACCTCACCTCCCAGGGGGTGATCAAGGGTAATGGGTCAAATGCAGAGAATAATTTCACCACACCGAGTGTGTTTGTGACAATCATTGGTGCTTTAACTTTAATTCAAAAGTTTGTGAAGCCGTGACATGTCAGAACGGGCTTCGACAGCAGTTTGTGTGCTCGTGTGCGCATTTGAGGGTGAGCCTGATAGCTGACAGTAACTTTCAAAAAATCTATTGTAATAATTGATAGACGCTACATGTATGTTCTATCATAGTTCAATAATCATAATCAAATGGAAATCGTATGCATTTTCTGGCCAAGGATGTTCAAACGAAGAGGAGTGCGTTTTATGCCGTGGTCGCACCTTTCTTCAGCTGTTCCATTTACTTATGCAGAGACCCACAGGTGATTGAGGTGCATTTAGATTTTTGGTTCACAGTAGCATTAGGATACTTTTATCCTCTTCTTAATGGATGTTTCCAGGCGTCTCAATTGAAGCAATCAGAATAGATACGATAGCTTTCTTTTAACATTTTATTACATGTGGTTTAAAGCTGCATCGACACTTCAGGTGCAATATAATGTTTCATCTTCTTGGTGCGCTGGACTTATTTCACTCTAAGGGACGCGTAAGAGAGAAAACACTTAAGTCGATGGGAGAATACCGGTACATGGAAGCCCAGATTTGACAGGGAACGCCCACATTTAAGGGTTGAGCCACCCAAAGCACGTGTCTTGGATGAAGGCGCACAGTGACAGATTTAAATTGAGGGGGAGACTGCAGCACAGCCAAAATCCTCACTCTTGCGCACCTTTTTTAATTAAGCAAATGGGAAAATAGAGCCCTAAGTGCATTATATGTTTCAGAGTTGGAATTTTTCAAATTAAAGCCACAATGTCCATGCATCAGTTTTATATACAGCTTAGCAATGTCACCCCTTCCTAAGTTTGCCTCACGATGATTTAGATTGTTTTAGAATGATATTGTTCGAGATATCCTGCATCAGTCCCTCCAGGATTTCGCTGCATTTATTCACGGCAGCATTTTCAGAAATTTGCAATGTTTTGAGGCTTTTTCTCTATAACAAAAGTGAATCAACTTGTACTTTTATGGATTTTTAACAATATTTAAAGTGTTACTTGTAACCTTAACCTAAAACAACATGATTTTAACAAATATTGGAATCACATTGTATTGGATGTTTTACTTGTGAGGAAAGGGGCACGGCTTGTTATATAAAGCTGTCCTGCGCTTTCAAAATGAAAGCTCCTCTGTTCAAATCACATATTTTTCTCATCCACGATATAATTTTTGGGAGGGACATATTCATCTGTATTCAATATTGGGGGAGACACATCCCGCCCCCAGTTCCTATGTCTATGGGTGAAGTCAAACAACTGTCATGGAAACTTTAGCCCCTCAACATGGAAGCAGGACCCCAGACTAACAAACCCTACAATGCAGTCGCTGTATGTAATCTCCATCAAACGTGCAATACCTTCCTGTGACCCAGATTTATCTGCACACGGGCTTGGCGAGTAAATAAATGAGCTTTATGGCATAGCGGCAAAAATGTGTCCCTGGGATTTTCTCGACATAAATCCAGTCTTTACTACCCAAAGCTGGACACTGGCACATTGCATTAGACCTGATTATGCAAGCGCCTTACCTTCAGCAGCCTGGATGTGGTAGCCATTTTCCCGGCTTGGCCTCACCCCCAGTAGTTGCATGGTTCGGTCGAGCAGGCCGTGGATCACCTCAAAGCCTGGACTCTTGTTGTAGTTAACAGCACAGAAACGTCGGCTGTTCCTCGCCCCGACATCTGGATGTTAGGATGACAGCCAGTAAGTCTGAATCGGGCTTAACCAATGACATAATGACTAGGGAATAAATGCCGTATTATTGCAAAAAATGTTCCAATTCATTCATCTTTACACAGCAAGTATGATCATGACTACTGGTATTTTAGTTGTCATATTTTAATTAAATTTAAGTTGCATAAATGAGGCATGTGGGTGAGCAAGCAGTAGATCATGCGGAATTGTTTAAAATGCATGTTAATTTTCCTTCTTGACGCCACATTCACACGCCTACCTTTAGTGTCATCTTTCAGCACTACATCAGATATCTCAAACAGCTTGAGAGGAAGAGGCATTTTCCTGTTGGCTGCAATTGTCTTCAGCAAACCTGGCAGCAGAGTGGTGCGCGCCACCTGGTGGAGAAACAGAACTGTGTCTAATGAAATGCACTACAATCTTTGGTGGAGGTACAAGAGACACCACATTGCAGGCATCATTATTTTGTATTGAACTGTTTAAAGGCCTACTTGAAATGCGATTTTCTTATTTAAAACGGGGATAGCAGGTCCATTCTATGTGTCATACTTGATCATTTCGCGATATTGCCATATTTTTGCTGAAAGGATTTAGTAGAGAACATTGACGATAAAGTTCTCAACTTTTGGTCGCTGATAAAAAAGCCTTGCCTGTACCAGAAGTAGCAGACGATATGCGCGTGACGTCACAGGTTGTGGAGCTCCTCACATCTGCACATTGTTTACAATCATGGCCACCAGCAGCGAGAGCGATTCGGACCGAGAAAGCGACGATTTCCCCATTAATTTGAGCGAGGATGAAAGATTCGTGGATGAGGAAAGTGAGAGTGAAGGACTAGAGGGCAGTGGGAGCGATTCAGATAGGGAAGATGCTGTGAGAGGCGGGTGGGACCTGATATTCAGCTGGGAATGACTAAAACAGTAAATAAACACAAGACATATATATACTCTATTAGCCACAACACAACCAGGCTTACATTTAATATGCCACAAATTAATCCCGCATAACAAACACCTCCTCTCTCCCGTCCATATAACCCGCCAATACAACTCAAACACCTGCACAACACACTCAATCCCACAGCCCAAAGTACCGTTCACCTCCCAAAAGTTCATACAGCACATTTATTTCCCCAAAGTCCCCAAAGTTACGTACGTGACATGCACATAGCGGCACGCACGTACGGGCAAGCGATCAAATGTTTGGAAGACGCAGGTGCATGCGTACTCACGGTACCGCGTCTCCGTATCCAACTCAAAGTCCTCCTGGTAAGAGTCTCTGTTGTCCCAGTTCTCCACAGGCCAATGGTAAAGCTTGACTGTCATCTTTCGGGAATGTAAACAATGAAACACCGGCTGTGTTATCCAGCACAACAGTCAGGGGGTGCATTCTACGGCGGGGGTGCGTTATCCGGCACAACACCTACCGCAATACACCGCTTCCCACCTACAGCTTTCATCTTTGCTGTCTCCATTGTTCATTGAACAAATTGCGAAAGATTCACCAACACAGATGTCCAGAATACTGTGGAATTTTGCGATGAAAACAGACGACTTAATAGCTGGCCACCATGCTGTCCCAAAATGTCCTCTACAATCCGTGACGTCACGCACAGGCGTCATCATACCGAGACGTTTTCAGCAGGATATTTCGCGCGAAATTTAAAATTGCACTTTAGTAAGCTAACCCGACCGTATTGGCATGTGTTGCAATGTTAAGATTTCATCATTGATATATAAGCTATCAGACTGCGTGGCCGGTAGTAGTGGGTTTCAGTAGGCCTTTAAAGAAATGAACATCAAATTGTTTCAATGCATTATTGCATTTTATCTATTTTAATGATTGTACCTGGAACTCTGCGGTCTTTGGGTTGGAGATGTGAATTGCCTTGGTTTCAGAGATCTTCTTTCCAAGCCTGTCTGCTATATCTTCTTGAGAGCACTACAACAGGAGAAATGTAGCATTATTCTTAAAGTTAAGAAGAGAAACAAAAGAAAAACAGTTTTACCAGGGCAAAGTTGAGGGCCTCTGTGAATCCGGCGGCTGCAAGGTCCTGTCTTAGCAGCTCTGTCAGTTTATTCAGTGGAAACTATAAATGTATAAAAGGACAAAAGTATTTGATATGGCTTTTAGTTGTATACACTAGGCTTTATCAGGATTTTTGGAGGCTGGTCGTGGATTAGTTAGTTTAAATAAATAACCAATACCATAATGCATTGCGCTCTAAATATATCAATCTCAAATTCATCAGTAATGTCGAAGATTCTTGAGTCTCTTGTTAGTGAAAAATTAAAAGACATTCTCACAAAATATCAGTCAGGTTTAAAAAACAAACAAAAACAGTACAATCACAGCTGCAGCACAGGTAATAAATGATATTACTGTTGCACTTGATAAAAGAATGTTGTGCTTCTCTGTTTAGTGACCTATCAAAAGGCTTTTGATACTGTTGACTAAGCTATTTTTTTTTAAGTCTTATTTGTTCGGGGTTGTCTAAGACGGCAGTTATTTGGTTGTCTAAATATTTGTGTAATAGGACTCAGTGACCTGGGGCTTAATGTGACAAATGCTCATATGCATTTTTATGTCAATGATAAAGTTATTTATTGTTTTGTACCCACTCTTGTCCAGACCATTGAATGCTTGCAAAAAGCTTTTGTTGCTCTCCAATATTCACTTATTCAGCTCAAACTAGTCCTCAATGCTGATTAAACCAAAGAAATGGTGTTTTACAACTTAAAGAATGTGCCTCGATCTATCCCGCCATTGTCCACTCTTAATGGAAACATCATAGAGGTGTTTTGATTGAGCATTCCCTCACTTCCAAACTACATGTTGAAAATCTTCTGAAAATTATAAACTGAAATTCGGGTTTTACTCATTTACTTGTACTTGTTTTTCATTGTTTTATTGATATCATGTATTGATTTGTCTTGTTATTTTTGTGTAAGACGTAACTTTGCGTTTTACTCACAGCTGCCACTTGAACAGGACTTCCTTGAAAAAAAGCTTTTTAATTTCAATGATTTTTCCTAAGTTAAATAAGGGTTAAAAAATATAAATTAAACATTGCAACGTCAGCACATCATGAATTTTAAAAAAGCTTTTAGCATATTCTACATGTTTTAAGTTTAAGTTCTATTTATCTATTATATGTATTACATGCAGTGTTTGTCCTATTTTCTATTACTATGTTGTGTCGATCTATAAAGAGTGCTTGATAGGGTTGGTTCTATTTCATCAGGGATTTTAAGAACCAGTCCATCAAGCAATCACCAAGCAAGATTTCCGTTTCCGGGTTAAGAATGAACCGCTTACAACAACAGACGTCTAATCTTTGCGCTCTCTTCACTGCAACAATTTCCAGTTGATCGACTTTTTAATGAACTCCATCAACTCCTGCCTCATCAATAAAACATCTCCACAGTAGTGATATTTTGAGGTGAGTGATGTAAAAAAACAACAGCAGGATGGCATCTGAGACGGCGCAGCACTTCAGGCTAAAAAGACTGCTATAGACTATCAGCATCTGTCCAGTCAAAGTTGAGATGAACTCTTCTGATGTACTTTGTCTTTGACGTCAATACTACAAGTTTGGCTTGAATTATGTGGAATGATAACGCAGACATGCGATGCTAATCAGGAATGCTAACATAATAGCTAATGATTGTAGCAGCGACTGTCAAGTTGACCAAGTTTTTGCAGGACACTTATATCCGTGGTTTCAGCACATGAAAACCCAGTTCTAACTTAGAGGAATTACCCAGGATGTGACAAAGTATTTCCACGGCGTGGTCGCTTTGTAGTGGCTTGCCAAAGCAATGACGCTTCCATGTTCATGCTATACTCTAGTTAGTAGAACACACTCAAGGCAACAGTATTAGGCAAAAAAAAGTGTAAATAAAGGTCACTATAAAAGGGTTTTATTTATGTTTGGGAGTTCTAATAAGGTCTTGAACAGTTTTTTGATGTTCAAACTATGAACATTTTTTGACAACAATAATCCTGCTTTGCTGAAAAAAATCATTTACCACGGTCATGTCCGCTACCAAATAACCTTTATAAAAGGACAACTGTAACCAATCCAATTAAATCAAGGCTAAAAGTCTATTTTATTGAGGGAAATATGGTGTATTGGTGCAGCATCTGCAGTAATGCAGTTGCTCCTAATTTAGTCAGTCCTCTAGGTTTCTACCCTTAACTAAAGTCACGACCCAAACGGATATAAGCGGTCAAAATGAGCTTTCCTTACAGGATGGCTGGTCTTGCTCTTAGAGGTCGAGGTTAAGATCTCAGTCATTCAGGAGGCTCTCAGAGTAGAGGTGGGGGGGAGCTCGGGAATCTACTGTGCATGCCTCCCGTGACGTATTCAGGGACACACTGGTAGGACCATGTCTCACAGTTGTTTGGGACCGGGCTCTTTGTGGAGTAAGTGGCAGGATAGAGAGAAATCAGGGCTTCCCTACTGAGATTGTTGGTACCAGGACCAAATGTGGATATGTAGCAGAGAATGGGATGGATGAATGGATAAATGTGTTAGGGCTGCATCAAACAATTATTTATTCAATCAATTTTTTTCGATTAATCTGTACATTTAAATTAAATTGTATCTGTTTTTTAGTGAAGTGGTAGAACAAATTTTAAAATACACCAACAATTTTCTTGTAGGTAGAAACTTCAAATGCATGTTTGGTCAGGGATGCAAAAAAATGCAATTTCAAAAGGGTCCTTGCAGTGCTCTGCATTGCACCTGCGGTGCTTGCTCGTTACTTATAGAGCCGTTTTACCTCTTTTTTAAGTTCTCATGCATTACAAAGTACTCTTATGAAAAGTATGTTCTAATTTGGAGTTTACAGCATCATGAAGTTGTTTTAGAGGGCTTTGACGGCAACATAGGTATTTTTTTTTAAATCTTTAGAATACCAAAAAAAGACATGTCCTTATCTCTTATAATTATTGTGAATGATAGGCACTCTGTATGGACATCTACTAACAGTAAGCAGTAGCCTCATCTGTCGACAAGGACCAAGCTGCAAGGTAAGATCCACAAGTGATGTTTTTTTTGTGATCATCTCCAACTTTTCCACAGAAATTGACCAATAATGATCAGTGGCCGGTTGTTTGGAACACCACAAGTATCATCTCTTTCTTCATGCGCGGCCATCTTTTCTCAACGCAAGGTACGCGATGTTGACATATTGATGTCATCGATGATGTCGACTAAGCCCTAATATGTATGCTAATTACTTTGTGATCCAAACAGTGCCAATCAGATATGTACAGTGAAATCTCCACGTCAGTTGTAGTACACAAGGTACATTCAGTTACCTGGTTGGCTATGGTGTAGGTGCGTGGCGTGGTGCGGGTAATGTTGTTGAAACCAAAGGCCATGGCTGCATCCTCCATGATGTCACAAGCATGGATGACGTCCGAGCGGGTGGGCGGGATCTCAACCTCTATTTCATCACCAATACCTGTAGCCTGAGAGCGTAGGCACATGCGAGTCAGCAGCTGGGCGATCTTCTCAGTCGACTCGCTGTCAGATAAAAGCGAAACAAAAAACTTAAAAATAGGTTACACTTTCAAAAGATTATTTGGTATATTACTACTGTATTGAATCTGTTCAAAATATCTTACTTGATGCCAACTTTGCGATTGATAAACTCGCTGGTCACTTTCTCCTTTCTATAGGCCAGTTCCTAAACCACACAATAGAGAGTTGAGGAGTTGCAGAGGGAAATGTGGTTAAATGTATGGAAAGTAAGAATAATGGGTGCAGTACTGGATATTTGCAGGTCGTGCCGTCAGGGTTCACCACTTCAGCCTCTTCTACACTGATCGAGAATGAGAGAGGAAACTAAATCAGAATCAATACGGGAACACAAGACCTGTCTACTATTCAATACAATTACCAAAATTGACACGAGTATTTATAATGAAAGGGCCAAAAGACAGTTGATGAACAGAATAATGGCTCAACATATTCTTAAAATGTTATTATTTTACCACTGTTAATTGTGAAAATTACATTTGAATTGCAAACAATGTGTGTGACTTACGTGAAAGGCTGTGAACAATACTCGCAGAACATTGTCACCATCATGTCCAACACAATCTTTGCCTGGAGCAGAAAATACATTTAAGTTGAATTTTTGTGAGAAGGCTGATTGAACAAAATTAATGAATTTGTCTGTGCACTCTCTACTCAGCTGTACCTTGGTCAGATCTGTGGCCGTGCACTCAATGAAGACATTCTTGGTGTTCAGAGTGATTTTTGAGTGATCGCCTGTATAATCAAATTGACAAATAATGTAGTTGAACTTGCATTTAATTTTATTAGTTGCAACCTGATATACTGGGGATGTACCGTAAGTGTCTACGTTCTGTAAAAAGCCTGTAAGGCCACCCAGCGCTAGTGTGCCTAATCAATAATCACTAAAATCAACAAAAAATAAGGTTATATGATTTCCACGTTAACGTAACCACAGATGGAATCACATAAATGGCCAATAGAAACGCATTGAATGCCAGCAACTTAAGGGTTCCAGGTTCGATCCCTGCTTCCGCCATCCGAGTCACTGCCGTTGTGTCCTCGGGCAAGACACTTTACCCACGTGCTCCCAGTGCCACCCACACTGGGAGCAGTGTGGTTGCTTTTTTTATATTATGGTGGGTCTGGGTGTGGTGTGGTACGCAACTGCATAACTAGTGTTGAAAAATTATAACTTTCATAACTTCCGTCAACATGCCCCAATCTTCCCGAAATTGTTTATGGTGGGTCGGGGTGCTGGGTGGGACCTAAAGGCATGAATACTGCAGCACCTGTATTGCCCCCTTGTGATGATAAATTGATAAATAAACGCAACCGCATAACTTCTACCCCCTTAGAGGTGAAAAATTACATCACGTCAGCAATAACTTCAAATGTGAAATTAGTATGTGATATAAACTTACAACATGAAAGCCTTTGTTATAATCTTTTGAAACCTTACATTTTTTGAGATTTTCAACTCAAAGTTTCCATGTAAGCCATAATCGTCAAAATTATAACCAATAAAGGCTTGACATATATCACTTTGCGTGTAATAAGTTAATATAAGATGTTACAAAATGTTACATTATTGTGCAATTTGCACATGATTAAATCCTACAGAAGAATATTAATTTCTTATATTTATTTTCAAAAAAGTTATTTGTTTTCCAAGTAAGTGCCTCTTAAGACCTCACTGTTGGCTTTTTAAGGTCATGTTACGTCTAAAATAAACAAGATTGATGCTAATCCACCCTTTTTTCTCTTTTTTTCCCCCCAAATAAGAATTGATAAGAGAACCGTTAAGGAACCAAATCGTTAAGCAGAATCGAAAGTGGAATCAGAACTGGAAAAATCTTATCAATTCTCATCCATAGCCATCTCTGACGAGGGATGATGTTCGAAAACCGGTTCTCCCGATTGTTCGATAAGAAAAGAACCGATTCCATGGATTCAAATCCCTTTTTGAGAAACGGTTCCCGTTATCAAAGCCACTATAGTAAAGAAAAATATTTGGTTCTTTATTCGAATCCCTGGGAACGAATCCCGTGTCACAGGAAATGTCCTGTGGCACGTCACAGGAAATGACGTAGCTCAGTCGTTCGGCGGCAGACACAGATGCAGCAACAACAATGGACCGGAAAAAACGCTCCAAGGTATGGCTTCACTTTACTAAGAAATACGACGAGGAAACAGCTATCTGCAATTATTGCCAGGCTTCGCTTTCCTGTAAGGGGAGCAGTACAACAAACATGTTGAAACATGTTCAGGCCGTACATAACCTGAAGGTTAGAGAAACGTGTCGAAGACACGACACGTGGAGAAGCAGCGACAGAGATGACGAAGCACGCCCCTCTTCCTCTGCTTCAACCTGCAGTCCCAGTGATAGTGCCGGTGAGTAATTAATGTTAACTGTTGCCGGTTAATTTCCATATCTGCTCACTTGTAGCCTTTAGGCTAAAATAACGTTACCTCTTATGTCAACCAGGACTGCAGTAGTGTTACCTAAGCGTAGTCAGTGGCTAACGGTAACTTTAACGCTAGCCTTCTTGTATGTGTCTGATAACGTTAACGGTACCTTATAGCCTACACCACTCCAGAGTTTGCAGGTCTGTCTAATAAACTAGTGCTTGCAAGATGTGAATTAAGATAATGTTAACGCTATCCTATTTCAGATGATGACAGCCAGAGTGACCAGGGCAGTGTTTGCTCTGTAGCACAGAGCGTTAACCCATTTACCATGGCGAGGTACAACGCAGAGCGCAGCAAGATGAGTGAGGAGGAGAGTAACATTACTCGCAAGCTAACGAGAATGATGGTGAAAAATCTCCTCTCCTTCAACTTGGTGAACACAGACGAATACAAGTAGGTTAATAATTGTATTTTGTTGACATGTAATGGAGCAACAAGTAAACAACACCATTACTCTGAGATTTGTTTCAAATGTCAAGAGCTGTACAATACAAATGAATGAAGGATTTTCCCTGCATGTATTTTTCTTAGGTGGCCCACTTAAAAGGGGCACTAACAGTCAATATTTATTTATTTTATTACATTTTTGGGGGGGGGGTAACAACAGTCAATATTTATTTATTTATTTTATTTTTTTCTTAAAAAATAAAAGTGAGCTTTGGTCAAACCAAGTATTGTGTTTTTTTCCATATACAACAACCCATCTGGATTCGATAAGAGATTCGATAAGGAATCGGTCCGATAAGAGGATTCGATAATGGCATCGAAATCGATAATGTCTTAACAAACATCATCCCTATCTCTGACTGTAGCTAAAGTAGATGATCAGCTATAGCACTGGTGCTAACTTTTTTCTGAAACAAAATCAGGGAAACATGGCAATTATTTGATGTACCTTGCAACACAAACATCGAATAGATGAATTAGACTTTTGCGACTGGCTAACACCAGTACTGTGATGCAGGTGATTAACAGCAGCTGCAGAGGTGACAGCTTCCCGAAAGCTTTAAGGAAAGACTAATTGGTGTGAGTGAGCAGAGTTAGTAGCACTTTTTCAGTCTGAATACTACCATTTGTGTGTGAATTTTGGTACCTGTCCGTGGCGGGAAGTGAGATCTCCAATTTTTTTAGACTTGCAACTTAAAAAAAACAAAAACTAAACAGAACAGCAGCCTACTCAGTGGCCTAGTGGTTAGAGTGTCCGCCCTGAGATCGGTAGGTTGTGAGTTCAAACCCCGGCCGAGTCATACCAAAGACTATAAAAATGGGACCCATTACCTCCCTGCTTGGCACTCAGCATCAAGGGTTGGAATTGGGGGTTAAATCACCAAAAATGATTCCCGGGCGCGGCACTGCTGCTGCCCACTGCTCCCCTCACCTCCCAGGGGGTGAACAAGGGGATGGGTCAAATGCAGAGGACAAATTTCGCCACACCTCGTGTGTGTGTGACAATCATTGGTACTTTAACTTTAACTTTTACTCACCATTGATAATAGGAGGCATAGATAAGACAATGCCATTGCTGTCATAAATAACGGGGTACACAGGCTTGTCTTCAATGATATGAAGATAATGTCGCAGGTGGCTGTCGGTCTGAAAAAAAGAGATGAAAAAAGCAGGTAAACAAAGCAAGACAAACATGGTAAGTAAGGACCAAGCATAAATTAAATGTACACCTTGTAGAGGCTCATGAGTTGGGTGGCAGTGTATTCTTTGCTCTGGTTCAGTGGTTTGAAACTGATGTCAGCAGGTGGCTTGGCTGTGTAAGTAAAAGGACCTGAGATAGTATCCAGGTCATGAGTCCCAATTGCCACCAGGGACCTTTTCCTGCACAAAGATAGTTTAAAAATAATTTAAATTAGTTGTATGACAAACTTTTAAGAGAACATTCACTACAGTACGAGAGGAAGACAAGAATCAAAGCATCGTTTTGTTTTGGTTCCACATAAGACAATGTTTTGAGTGACACTGAACTCACAGTACCTATGTAATTATGTATATTGTTTTATGTTTTATCATTGCAGATTGGAAAATCTACCAGTATAATGTAAAGGGTGAGTGGCTTCATAAGACGAATCTTGTGTATAATTACTGGTTTCTTCCGACCAAAAAAATATAAATA
This sequence comes from Nerophis lumbriciformis, assembly GCF_033978685.3. NCBI lineage: Eukaryota > Metazoa > Chordata > Actinopteri > Syngnathiformes > Syngnathidae > Nerophis > Nerophis lumbriciformis. Next base: position 4,951,761 of record NC_084577.2, read on the forward strand.
TATATCGGGCGCATTATATATTATATCAATTGCTGGCACGGCCGCTCTACCAACCAAGACACGCCGGTTGGCAGAAAATTAATAATATCCATCCATCCATCCATTACCTACCGCTTGTCCCTTTTGGGGTCGCGGGAGGTGCTGGAGCCTATCTCAGCTGCATTCGAGCAGAAGGCGGGGTACACCCTGGACAAGTCGCCACCTCATTGCAGGGCCAACACAGATAGACAGACAACATTCACACTCACATTCACACACTAGGGCCAATTTAGTGTTGCCAATCAACCTATCCCCAGGTGCACGTTTTTGGCGGTGGGAGGAAGCCGGAGTACCCGGAAGGGAACCCACGCAGTCACGGGGAGAACATGCAAACCCACACAGAAAGATCCCGAGCCCGGGATTGAACTCAGGACTACTCAAGACCTTCGTATTGTGAGGCACATGCACTAACCCCTGTTTCACCGTGCTGCCCAAAATTAATAATATACCGTATATTATTAAAATAATTCTTATGTAAAAAAAAATTAAAAAAATCTTATGTGGTATGCATTTTTGCAGTTTGAGCGGAATAAGTGCAGCGCCTCCCTCCCATGCATCTTCAGCACTGACAAAGAAAAAAAAAAAAAAATGTTGTCAATGTAGATGCACTGTACGCCTGCTTCTAAAATGCCCATAAAAATTTGTAAATGTCTCCTTCATGTTTGAAAACAGAGCAACATGCCACAGGTAGAAGCAAAACATAAATATGAGTGTCTCCGTGGTAATGCCCCTTAAAGTACACGCAAAATCCTCATTCAAATAAAGCGGTCTGCACCACTTTTCAACTGCAAATGCAACACGCTCACATACCGTACATGCTATTTTATAGATTGCTGATTACAGCGTGGTGTTGAGATCGTAGTAAATCAGGTCTTTAATGGAACAATGGTTTCAGTTATTGTAATACAATCCAGTTTAGTGAACAGCTTATAGAAAACTGTCAAAGCTTTTGATGACCAGAAAACTAAACCGCGTTTTCACTAAAATTAATAGAAAAATATGATGTATGGGTAAGAGCTGGCACAGCAACTTCATATGCCAAAAAGTATCCATCCCTATTCAATGTTTCATTGCACTAGTAATTGAAAGCAATAAGAGAAGAATCAATCACAAAAATTTTATTTATCAGTTCAAACACCAAGCAAGTGTTAAACACATCTATAATAATCATAGATTTTCTACTTATGTACTTACTGCCAATGATTATACACCACTTCACTTTTACAGCTAATATCATTTACCGTAATTTTCGGACTATAAGGCGCACTAAATATCCTTTCATTTTCTCAAAAATCGACAGTGCGGCGTATAAACCAGTGCACCTAAAGTACGGATTAATTGCGGTTGTGCATACCGACCATGAAGCAATTTTATTTAGTACATGGTGTAATGATAAGTGTGACCAGTAGATGGCAGGCACACAAGGAATATGTGAGGACTGTAGGTTAAGGCTTGTTCAATAAATGACACTAGCAAGCAAGACCAACATTTGTGATGTTTCATTGAGAATATAGAACAATACACACAGCGCTCAAAAATCTGTCCACATGTTTAAGTATGACTTTGATAAGCTACTAAGCCGCACCGCTTGGTGGACTGGCAGCGTATTACGGCCATTGTAATCAGACGCGCTGTGTTTCAACATCCATACATCTATTTTCTACCGCTTGTCCCTTTTGGGGTCGCGGGGGGTACTGGAGCCTATAAGGGTATTACTATGGTGTGTGTATAAGGACCCCAAAATGGCACCTATTAGGAAACATTGGCGTTTTGTTTCGACCTATTATGCAAAACCAACTTTTGTTACCTATTGCTTCCTGCTTTTGTGTAATTGGGATCTGCGTAAGTCCCAAAAATTCGCTCACGTCCACCATTGTAGTCCACACTGTAGTCAAAAAGCTCCTTTTTCTCTATCTTCTTGTTGTGGGGCATTCATCCTCTACTGTTGGCATTTCTAATATAAAGTAGCGTACATTACTAACTTAAATCTGTCAGTAGACGCACTATGGAAACGCTAACAACTACCGGTACAACAAAGATGACAGGGAGAAAACGCTGTCGAAGTGGACCCACGTAAATAACACCGCCCACAAAACAGCACATCCTGAAGAGACAGTCAAAAAGTGGCTTGAAGATGGTCTGCAAAACATAATCTATGCAACATTTTGACCAAAGAACCACCATTACCGTACATTGTATGTAGACCACAAAGAAATGTCTTAAATGTGGAAAAAAAGTTTCAATATGACCCCTTCAAAGCGCCTTGTAAATATGCGCCTTTTGTATGAAAATAAGACTTGAATGGACCCGCTCATCGGCAGTGTGTTTTCTAATCCGGTGCGCCCTATGATCCGAAAAATATGGTATATCATGTATTATCTACTTCGCACAACCCTAATTTGTAGTCATCTTACCTGCAAATGTTCTGATGGAGTTTCTCCTGCAGCTCAATGAAGCTATCATAGCGCTCCTGTGAGAATGTGATGTTCCTCAAAACTGCTGCCACAGCAAAGGGGCGCACAGCAGCTGTCTGCACACAACAATAGCAGCTCCAATTTAGGACGGGTTTGTTTGATTTAAACTGTTTTTGCCGAATGTATTTTGATACTTTTTACATATTCTTGAAAAACTATGAAAATCTGACTCACCTCCTTGGTGATAATGAGTTTCTGAGGTTCGCCGCTACTGGGGCTAACACGTCTGTACCGAGGTGCCTCCAACCTGCACAACAAATATCAGTCGATATCAGTTATGTATACACTGAAAAATAAACTCTTAACTGACAATTCTACAAATCGTACTTATTCCTGAAGACCTGAAGCCCGCGAACCAAACCTTCTAAACAAAGAAGGTCATAGCGATTTGCCGGTACGTCGATCTTGTAAAGGATGACATCAGATGCTCCTGCTGCCTTCACGTCGCCCTGTTCGCGACTTATTATCTCTTTCTCTGAGGTCTGCATTAGGACAGATACATGATACGATTTTAATTAAAACTGTTAAGGTCAATTTTCAGGATTTCCTGAAACCTGCAAAGTTGTTATACATGTCACTTACAAAGAGTAACAATTTGTCTTCAATTATTATTATTAAACACAATATTTTATTTTGTTAAAAGGAGGAGAAAAGTAAAGAAAACATGTTTAATGTCCAGGTGCATGCAAGTCAGTAATATACTATGACTTGGTATAGAGGAGGCCCTCAGATATGACATAACTTGTTAAGAGTTACGATACACCCAATAAATTCATTAAAAACTTTGCTTTGGCTAAAGCAGTTTGGGTAGTAAACTCGCTCCAGAACTTGTTGGGGGTGTGCGGCAAAGAAATATGTTGTCAAGTGTACCTACAGTGACAAAAGACACCGCCCTCACTCTACCTCAAGTCCTTCATTATGATGGCAGTGCATCAAAGAAAGGGGGCTTTCACCATTTAAGATAAACCCGTCATCTCAAAAATGCTCAAAAAGGGAAATATCGCTCAATATTGGCTGCTTGACCACCACAATCATCATGGAAAAAGAGCTGTTCCTATAATTTATTTGATTACTGCTTCATTAAGCTATTGTATGTAATGTTTATATTACTGTTTTTCATGTCATTTATGTGTGCTGTGTATAGGTCAAGGCCAATAACACATTTTGCTGGACGATATACCGTCCCACAAATTTTTGCAGAAACGTTATTGGCAGCATTATTTTTAAGCACTAATGTTAATCATAATATATAATAGTAATGACAATAATAATGCAAGTATTCCTTTCAAACGCAATAATCTTTTTTATCATTCCAATTGAAAAGTCAAGAACTTTTAATTATCCTAAATAAGTAAGTAAAACAATAAAAAAAAAACAGACTGTTAAATCTCTTTTGGTAAAAATTGCACTTCAATAAAGGAACATTTTGAAGTGTAGTTTTTTCCCAAGTTTGAAAAATTGGGTTGGGGGTTAGTCTTTTTATTGTTGGCATCACTTTCCAACTACTTAGGCATACTGGCTTGTTTGTCTGTGTTGATGGTCTTATGTTGCTTACTTTAGTTTGAAGTATTCCTACACCGGATATTTCACTTTGCATTTATCTTTTTTCCTCTAATTTGGGTTACCTTGCAATGCTTTTCACTCGTGAGGCTCTATTCGTGCTTGATGTATGCATAAGCTAGCTGTCGCGCCTCCAATTCCTGATAGAAATTGTGAACTACTAACAATTTCGTTCTGCTTTGAATAAACACGCTGAGAGATCGATGCACATAGTGAACCCTCTTTCACCTTTTTGAAAGCGAGACACAAAGAAAACAAAACAGACACGGACATGACAATTTATCGATGACACTAAAGATATCAAGTTAATGTTCATTCACCGTTCAATTATGGTAAATGATTTATTGACTGGCAGCCTAACTGAGTAATTTACAGGAATGTGAGCACCCTTTGAGAAAAATATACCTTCTCACTGGCTACGAATAAATACTCTAGAACTACAACTGCTTCAGAACTAACAGTGTTCCAATTGTAATCATCCAAATATGATTAGCAGCAAAGTGGACAGTCGTCAACAACAAGTAAGCTAGAAGGATGGTTACCTAAGGAGCAAGTTTGTTTTTGGTGCTCCTGATCATTTTTCTGTCCTGCAACTCAGAGTGGTGTTTGGCAAGAGGAACAGATAGTATCTGCGGCTGAGGCAAACGTTCAAAAATGTTTGTTTGGATTGTATTTTAATATTTAATAAAAAAAACTGCAAAAAATGTATGTTTAAAAACAAAAATTCCAGGAAATTTCACATTCCTGGATTTAACTGTAGGTAGGGATGGTGCTACACCGGGGCTGTGGGGGGGCTATAGCCCGGTCAGAAATCTGTTTTCACTATTAATAATTTCTTAAGCTTTTATGCTGTGATCCAAAACAATATTGCCAATGCATAAATGTCTGTTTTCATTAATGTTGCATAGGGTTAAGGACACTTTTTTGGATGTATTATTTAGTTATTAGCAGGTGCATGAGCACTGTACCTGTCACCTTTACACGTGAAACATTTTTGCCACCGTTGCTTGTGTCAGGATTAACTATGTTGTTGAATATTCTTCTGTCAAATTCTGTTTAAACTACTTTTTAATCAAACATGCTTGTTCTGTGTATCATAACTGAATTTATTGCTTGTATTCCTTCACGTGACATCTTTCCGGATGTGAAAAACAGTGGTTGTCAAACTAGCCAAGATGGCTGTTGTACAGCAAGCAGCGCGCAAACTCCGAGTATGCAAAGGGCCTAGATCTTCCTGCAAAAAAGCAATTACCGGTATAAGCAAAATATCAAACTATGCAATGGAATAGATCCCTATGCTTTATCAAAAAAAGATTTGTCGAGAGATATCAAGAATGACCTGTCGGTGAAGTTCCCAGACATGTCGAACTATCTTGTGCTTCAGACATCATTCCACACGACAAAATAGATAAAAACTTAAAAAAGCATGGAGGTGTACAACTTTTTTGTGTGTGGCTAGGTCAAGGAAATTGGTGACAAGATTGTCCCAGATGAATCTTGCATATTTTTTGCGCGGGGAATGTTGCATTTCCTGATTTAACTTGGCGTCTGCAGCTATGTTTGTGGCCTTGTTGTCGATGCACGCGCCGTTTACGAGTATGCATATTTTTCCCCGTCTTTATCAAAATATACGTAACTATAGATCTCAATGTTGTGTTTGTGCTGTAAGCTTCATTCATGACTGATGCCTTTTAGGTTTTTGCTCACATTTGTTTTCTTTTAATTTACACTCGCCGAGTTGGGTGTTTACAAAACACTCGTAGCAAAAATGTGTTTTAAGAACTTCGAAACAAGATAAAATAAAAATATATCAACATAATTTCTAAATGGGAAATACTAAACTTTAAAAGTATATCAAACAAACCTTTAACAAAGTGATCACTGCAAACGTGCGCATTCTTCAACTCTGCTACCCAGGACTGGAGTCTGGACCACTTTTATTGTCATCTTTCGTAAAATCTTGCACTCTTTTGCCCTTCTTGATTACTTCTTGAGGAACTCTGAAGAAATGTTTATCGTTTTTGCAATTCAAACGTTTTGTACAGCTAAGAAGTACGCAAACATAGGGCATTTTGCTACGAGAAAAGCTAAACGGTTCTTAGTACCCACTGAGAACAAATGCTACCTTGACCACCACGCATATTTATTAAGCCGGATGTGAACCGGTGTGACATCATGTAAATCCAAGCAATACAAAACACGAAAACTGAAGCCATAAAAATCTATTATTTTCTTAGCTCCCCAATAAACGGGTCGAGCCCCCCCTTAGACCTGGGAGAGAAAGAATCCTGGAGTCGTTCTTCTGTCAAATGTGGCTGCTTCTACCAGTAGCTTACTCACGCTCCATGCATACTGTCCGTTAATATACAATGTAAACTTTCCCACGCTGTGTTTTCTACATGCTTTTTAGTGCATTCTAAATAGTAAATACTGTAAATGGTATCAAAAACATCCGCTTACAATGGAGCCTACGGGAGTCGCTGAGTTCTGACTATAAAAGCCCTTAAAAGAACATCCAAACACCTCCATTAAGGTTTTATTTACATGCTATAAGTATATATGTAATGTAGTAACAGGCACATTTATAATAACATTTAATATTTATGTATTTTGCTCATTTGAAACATACGCGGTGCATTAATTTCAAAAATGTATCACAACGTTGGCTTTTTTCCAACAACATAACTGATTACTCACTGCAGACTTCATTAGGGCCAACAAACATAATAAAACGTCACTTACTGTACAATGTATGCTGTCACTAGGATGCTGACTGTTAGAACCTTGCTGTATTCCTGTTTGGATTAAGAATGACTCATAATTTTTGGGGGGTTTTCGTGTCGTTCTCGCTATTTTGCGGTCTAAATTGGCTGTCAAAGTGTATCAACTTTCTGGAATATGTCCTCATTCTTCTACTATTAAGGTGAGAGGCATGATTTATGATCTACAATAAACTTCTACAAGCAAGGAAGCAGTTTACAACTCTAAAATGCCTAAATTAGGCACAAGCGTGTGATTATGGCGCCGCTATAAATAGCATTGCCGCTTATAATAACGATTGAAGTTATGAAATGTAAATGTAGTATTGTTGGCGGTTTTTGAATGGTTAATTATTCGGTTTAATGGGCGGAATAGAGGAGCTCCCATTGCTCTTTTGTAAGCAGACATTCATTTACGAGTTAGAATGCATTAAAAAAAAATACAACTGTCATCAAGTCTTTCATAATGATTGTGAAAAATATTGATTGCATTTTCTACCGCTTGTGCCTCTCGGGGTCAAGGGGGTGCTGGAGCCTATCCCAGCTGCATTTGGGCGGAAGGCAGGGTACACCCTGGACAAGTCGCCACCTCATCACAGGGCCAACACAGATAGACAGACAACATTCACACTCACATTCACACACTAGGGCCAATTTTTTGTGTTGCCAATCAACTGATTCTTAAACTCATAACACGGAACTTAATTTACAAATTTCAACCCATGAGCATCTGAAAGGGATTCCAATTACATCATATCAAAATGCCACAGAAAAGTAAAGTCAAACTTACAATTTCATCCAGCTCCAGTCCGAATTCAAAACACAGCTCGTCAAACTCTTCATCAGCTGAAATAAAAAAGGGGGGACATCAAAACGATTATTTGTACAGTTTTCCTCTTTCCGACATTTAATTGGCTTGACAGCATTCCTCCTTCAAAACCGCACTAAAAGAACACCTCCAGGCAACTCCAACCCTAGACTAACACCCTCCGCCCTCCACATCCCACCTCCCCGGATTGTAAATAATCAAATGTATATACTAGTTCTTATGCTTTCTGAAGTCACTATGTTCACTGCTCGCTGTACATATCCTACGAAATCAGACCTACACTGTTTCAATGTCCATTTCTCAGGTGATGAAATTGTTGATGACTGAAGTGCTGATATCAACCAAATATGCCACCCCCGTATTGTAAATAATGTAAATAATTCAATGTATATACTCTGATGATGAACTTGTGTGATGACTGCATTATGCCGATAGTATATATTTGTACCATGAAATTGTGAATTGTGTGACATGAAGTCACACATTAAGAGTGTTACTAAAACGGCCTTCTTTCATCTCCGTAATATGGCTAAAATTTGTTCTATTTTATCCACTAGCGACGCTGAGATCATTATTCATGCGTTCGTTACGTCTCGTCTCGACTACTGTAACGTATTATTTTCGGGTCTCCCTATGTCTAGCATTAAAAGATTACAGTTAGTACAAAATGCGGCTGCTAGACTTTTGACAAGAACAAGAAAGTTTGATCATATTACGCCTATACTGGCTCACCTGTACTGGCTTCCTGTGCACTTAAGATGTGACTTTAAGGTTTTGCTACTTACGTATAAAATACTACACGGTCTAGCTCCAGCCTTTCTTGCCGATTGTATCGTACCATATGTCCCGGCAAGAAATCTGCGTTCAAAGAACTCCGGCTTATTAGTGATTCCCAGAGCCCAAAAAAAGTCTGCGGGCTATAGAGCGTTTTCTATTCGGGCTCCAGTACTCTGGAATGCCCTCCCGGTAACAGTTAGAGATGCTACCTCAGTAGAAGCATTTAAGTCCCATCTTAAAACTCATTTGTATACTCTAGCCTTTAATTAGCCCCCCTTTTTTAGACCAGTTGACTGCCGTTTCTTTTTCTTTCTCCTCTGCTCCCCCCTCTCCCTTGTGGAGGGGGAGACACACAGGTCCGGTGGCCATGGATGAAGTGCTGGCTGTCCAGAGTCGGAACCCGGGGTGGACCGCTCGCCTGTGCATCGGTTGGGAACATCTCTGCTCTGCTGACCCGTCTCCCCTCGGGATGGTTTCCTGCTGGCCCCACTATGGACTCTTACTATTATGTTGGATCCACAATGGACTGGACTCTCACAATATTATGTCAGACCCACTCGACATCCATTGCATTCGATCTCCCCTTGGGGGGGGGGGGGGGGTTACCCACATATGCGGTCCACTCCAAGGTTTCTCATAGTCATTCACATCGACGTCCCACTGGGGTGAGTTTTTCCTTGCCCTTATGTGGGCTCTGTACCGAGGATGTCGTTGTGGCTTGTGCAGCCCTTTGAGACACTTGTGATTTAGGGCTATATAAATAAACATTGATTGATTGATTGATTGATTGATGAACGTGGACCCCGACTTAAACAAGTTGAAAAACTTATTCGTGTGTTAATTGTACGGAATATGTACTGTACTGTGCAATCTACTAATACAAGTTTCAATCAATCAATCAATCAATTCTGCACACTTTGTATGACAACGAAGATGACGCAATCACGTTGACGTCCAGTGTAACGTGTCACAAACTACTTCAAATAAGTTTGTTTCAGCCTGGAAAGCGTCAACGTTGGTGGTTATTTAATAACCAGTGTTGGGACTAACGCGTTACAAAGTAACGCGTTACTGTAACGCCGTTGCTATCGGCGGTAACTAGTAATCTAACGCGTTATTTTTTATATTCAGTAACTCCGTTACCGTTACTACATGATGCGTTACTGCGTTATTTTGCGTTATTTTTTATGTAGTATCGGCTAGAAACTGAGAAGATCTGAGTGTCGCTGCTGAAGAGGCGACAAAAAAGAGGCGCGCTGCGCGCTGTCTGTGTGTACGTGTGTGTGTGTGTGTGTGTGTGTGTGTGTGTGTGTGTGTGTGGGAGGGGGCGTGTCTGTGTCTACTATCAAGACGTCATGGCGAACCCCGAAGCCGAGTTTCTTAAAATGGAGATATTTTCAGTACGTTTCTTTTATCGACCACAAAGAAAATAACATTTTAGCTGAATGTAAGTTTCAAATATGCTGAAACAGCGACAAAAACAACATGCTTCGACGAAGCTAGTAAAGAGACACACTCACCTCCACCTCCAACAGCGGCTGGATTTTAACGAGGCACTGCACACGTGAAGGTACACACACTCTGTCAATTCTCTTATATACTCTTTCATTTTAAACTTTTAGAGTGTTTGATTATCACATCACTCTAAATGTTTAGACTATAAAGTTCACAAACCTAGAGAGGGATACTAGTGGGCCAGGCTAATATTTCCTTTTCTCTAAACTAAGTGGGGAAATGTGTAGAGTGTTCTGGGCTTCAGACATGATTTTATTTCAGAATTCCTTGAGAAAACGCCTGGTTAGGCTTTATGTATGTAGTGTGTGCCTTTCTTGTTTTACAGCTATGTTGTTATTATGCTGTTTGTTACTTATGTATGTTAAGTTGCAGCTATTTAAAATAGTTTTGTCAATTTGTTCTGGTCTGAAACAAATTGGCCCTTTAAAACATATCTTTGTCTTTGTATGTTGTATGTAGAGCACATTGCTTAGCAGAGTTCAGTGATGCAAATGCATGTCAAGTTGAACAACAGATTGTATTATTCTCCAGTGCAATAACAGTACTAAAATGAAGGCTAAAAGGGCATTATGGGGCCTTAAAAAAATTTAAAAAAATATATATAAGTAACTAAATAGTTACTTTTCACAGTAACGCATTACTTTTTGGTTTAAGTAACTGAGTTAGTAACTGAGTTACTTTTGAAATAAAGTAACTAGTAACTGTAACTAGTTACTGGTTTTCAGTAACTAACCCAACACTGTTAATAACTACGAAATAACACTGGAACGTCCATTGGTAGATTAAAGACAAATTGAAGTAAACTAAATATAAATCTATGAAGCTAGCTAGCAAATGTTGCATCTGCTGCTACCGGCGAGAGTTCATTAATTGTCTGTGCCATGCTTTGAAGACTTTGAAAACGTGTGACACGACACACTGGTGTCCTTTGTTTTGCTCAAAAAAAAAAAACCTTACTTACTGTAAGTTCTACCCAACGCTTTGAAGAGAAGATCCTTTTTAACTCCGACTGTCGGCATGTTTGTTTGCTATTAAGCGTCTTCAGCTTCGTGGAAAAGGACCCCTTCCAGAAGGGTTTAGCTGTCGGTAAATGTGCCTGACTAGAAAGAAAAAAACAATCGCTCTTCAAGTATTTCCTGCCCGACAAGTCTAGTTTGAGAAGAAAATTATACAATTCAGTTTGTGGTTTAGGACTGCGTAACATGTATACATTGCAACAAAATATACGTGTTCGTGGTGATATGAACAAATTCACAGGAATGTTACAACAAATAATTGACAAGTATACACTTTAAAAAACAACGCCTTTAATGATTGACACAACATAGATCAACAAAATAATCTAAATATTACATTTAATTATATACAAGTGTTTAAGGAAAATTGAATACATACTCTATCCGAATATTCTTTGTTTTTGTTTTTTTGGAAGACAGGAAAATTGAGGATCGACCCTGGTGTGAGAAATGCATTATATATTGTGACAATATCGATTGTATTATGCTGGTATGGATCCAATACTGATACAATCCTTTAATCACACTATTGATATTTTGGTAGATCCATATCCAAAAGTCACATTAAATTATGATCTCAGTCAAGCAGCTTATTTTCATGTGTACTGAGAAATAGGTGGACTATTTTGTACTGACTTATGACTTAATTAAAAACCGAGTCGGTATTTGAAACATAAATCAATTTATATAGACGGTTCATATTTGAATTTTCGAAAGAGATCAACCCTGGTGACCTCAAGTAACCTTTGCATTTCCCAGCCCTCCTTCCTTCCATCCAGGCCAGCCCTCGCCCGGCACGCGCCACTCCAACAAGTCCAATCATCGCACGACTAAAAGCCGCTCTCCCTCCCCATCATTACAACCTATTCGACCAGACAAAGCGTGTAAAACTACTTCACCCGTCTCGCTGCTGACGGCCGGGGACAGAAAGAAAGACTCCGTCAAGTGACACAGTCAAAGGTGAGTTTTGGTGCTGTTTGCCTGCATTGTTTCGATATCGGCAGGTGTGTCAATTCACCGTCAAGTTGCCTAGAAAACATGTTTCCTTCGCTCTATTTCATGCTTTGGACTCAGACTTACCGCCAAAAAAACAGCTTCTGACCTGATCCTTTGATTTTAAAATGATAGATATTAGAAATAAGATCCAAAAAGCATTTTCTTTCGAATACAACCAGAATTGCTTTAAATGAGGTGTTCTACTTTGAAAATCCAAACCGGAAATTAGGTTTGACAGATGTCGGCGGGCGTTATTTTTGTCAGACTTCACAGTTCACCCCTTCAATTATTACTTTGCACAGTCCTGCATATCAGGGGTGTGGGAAAAAATCGATTCGAATTCAAATCGCGATTCTCACGTTGTACGATTCAGTATCGATTCTCATTTTTCAAAAATCGATTTTTATTTTTATTTTGTATTTTTTTATTTTTTTATTTGTATTTATTTGTTTATTTTTATTAATCAATCCAACAAAGTAACACAAAGCAATACCATAACAATGCAATCCAATTCCAAAACCAAACCCGACCCGGCAACACTCAGAACAGCAATAAACAGAGCAATGGAGAGGAGACACAAACACGACAGAACAATCCAAAAGTAGTGAAACAAAAATTAATATTATAAACAACAGTATCAATATTAGTAACGATTTCAACATAGCAGTGATTAAAAATCCCTCACTGACATTATCATTAGACATTTATAAAAAATTTAAAAAAAATCCCATCTCATCTCATAAGCTTGACAGCACACTGTGTCCAATATATTCACAAAGATAAAATAAGTCATATTTTTGGTTAATTTAATAATTAAAACAAATGTACATTATTGCAATCAGTTGATAAAACATTGTCCTTTACAATTATAAAAGCTTTTTACAAAAATCTACTACTTTGCTTGCATGTCAGCAGACTGGGGTAGATCCTGCTGAAATCCTATGTATTGAATGAATAGAGCATTGTTTTGAATCGGAAAAATATCGTTTTTGAATCGAGAATCGCGTTGAATCGAAAAAAATCGATTTATAATCGAATCGTGACCCCAAGAATCGATATTGAATCGAAACGTGGGACACCCAAAGATTCGCAGCCCTACTGCATATGTACAGTATTATGTATTTCTTACGTAAAGCAGTGGTCCCCAACCACTGGTCCGGGGACCGGTACCGGTCCATGACGCATTTGCTACCGGGCCGCAGGGAAACATTAAATAATTTATAAATAACTGCATTTTCTCCAACTTAACTTTCGCCTGTCCCACTAGACACACCAATAGGCTTGTTTATACCGTAGATGTACAATAAAACTCCTGACAGGAAGTTGCCATTTGTTATATTTTGTATAACTTTGTGACATGATACAATGTACATCCAATATAAATGTGACAGATTGTAGCAAAAGGCTGATTTCCATCTGCATCTCATTAAAAAGAAACAAGCCCAGGGCTCCCACTAATTCAGCATTATATATAGTGAGTTGTATTTTCCATCCACTTATTTTTGCTGTATTTATCTGACACAATTGGAAGAAAGCCTGTCCCTGAAAATAATACCTACATTAAACCGGTCCGTGGTGCTAAAAAGGTTGGGGACCACTGATGTAAAGGACATTTGCACAATTTAACATTCCCGAAAAGAAATGGGAAGAAACAGATCTTCCTACCTTTTCTCTATATAAATCACTGATAATTCATTCACGGTCCCACCATATATTTTAAACATGTCTGATTTACTTACATTTTGTCGTTTACATTTTGTTCACTTCCTGTGTTTGAGTGTCACCATTGTCCAATTAAAGAGAGAATACGGGTAAATGTGTAAAGGCGATATTAGCTTATGCAGGAAAAACTGTAGAAAAAATATTGAATAAAGTTAATATTAATTTAAAAAAAAATGTTGGTGGAAAGCTTAAGCAATGTTTAAGAAAAACAAAGGGGTGGAGATGTTGCAATAGGGATACTAATTAAACAAAAATAAAACAAGAGTAACAGAAATAGGAATATGCATCACTTAAAGGAGAATATCCATCCATTTTTCTACCGCTTGTCCCTTTTGGAGTACGGTAGCGGGGGGTGCTGGAGCCTATCTCAGCTGCAATCGGGCGGAAGGCGGGGTACACCCTGGACAAGTAGCCACCTCATCACAGGGCCAACACAGATAGACAGACAACATTCACCCTCACATTCACACACTAGGGCCAATTTAGTGTTGCCAATCAACGTATCCCCAGGTGCATATTTTTGGCGGTGGAGGAAGCCGGAGTACCCGGAGGGAACCCATGCAGTCACGGGGAGAACATGCAAATTGAACTCAGGACTACTCAGGACCTTCGTATTGTGAGGCACATGCACTAACCCCTGTTACACCGTGCTGCCCTAAAGGAGAATAGTAGGACAAAATAGATGTATTTACATATTTATCTATTTATGAATTAAATATAAAAAAAAAAAATCATGGTCATAGGTTAAGTCAGTGTTTAGTCCCATCCCAGCAGGCACACAACATTGATATAACATTGATACAACATTGCTTATACAGTATGTACATGTCCGAGTCCTTTAACACTAACATCAAAACAATGTTGCAAAAGAGTTGCATTTGTAAATTGAATCAATTGTGATGTCTAACATTGGGTTCACGTCATTGGAAATGACACATTCAATGGTCACACAATTGTCAGAACCTGACATTGAATAAACGTCATCAAAAAGTAAGTTTTTTCAACATTATGTTGTTAGTCACTCAACGTCAGGACCTAATTCAACAAGTTCTCGACATCGTCTCATTGTCTTGTGCTTGCTGGGATAGTCCCAAAGTCAGCAAAAGTCCTGATAATTTGAAATCAAACTATGGAGGGATTGCAGAGATTAGGGATGTATATCGTTTTATCAATACCGATACTAAGATCAATATTATTTATCATTACTGGTATTTATAAGAACTTTTATCGGTACCATTAGTGTAAATAAACATGTGGAAAGAATGATTTTTTAATTACTATTTGTTATTTGCACAAGAAGTTGCACACCAGCAACATCATGCAACATCTCACAGCTGGGAAGTCTTTTATCAACACCTGTTTTTAAGTCTTATAGTCAACTATGTTTGCAGTGCAAGGTGTAATGCAGTTGTTCTGTCATCATCTTGTACAAACGTACAAAACACACAGATCCATCCCTGTGTTTCTATTAATATACTCAGCTGAAAAGAATATGTATGTATGGCATTCATGTGCAAAGCACATACCTTTTACACGATATGTCATATAAAATATATAATACAAAGCAGGTTAGGTGGGTGTGCATTTAAGTAAGGTGTGTTTTGATGCCACGCAAACGCCGCACGATGGAGTGACGTCAGACGGGGACCAGAGCAGTGTTTTTCAACCACTGTGCCGCGGCACACTAGTGGGCCGTGAGATACAGTCTGGTGTGCCGTGGGAGATTATCTAGTTTCACCTATTTGGGTTAAAAATATTTTTTGCAAACCAGTAATTATAGTCTGCAAATGATGTGTTGTTGTTGAGTGTCGGTGCTGTCTGGAGATCGGCAGACTTACCACGTTATACTCTTCCATATCAGTAGGTGGCAGCCGGTAGCTAATTGCTTTGTAGATGTCGGAAACAGCAGGAGGCAGTGTGCAGGTAAAAAGGTGTCTAATGCTTAAACCAAAAATAAACAAAAGGTGAGTTCCCCTAAGAAAAGGCATTGAAGCTTATGGAAGGCTGTGCAGAACGAAACTAAAACTAAACTGCAGAGGTGGGACCAAGTCATTGCTTTGCAAGTCACAAGTAAGTCTCAAGTCTTTGCCCTCAAGTCTCGAGTCAAGTCCCGAGTCAAGACAGGGCAAGTCCGAGTCAAGTCCATAGTCAAGACTGGAAAGTCTCAAGTCAAGTCCCAAGTCCTGCATTTTGAGTTTCGAGTCCTTTCAAGTCATTTAACCACAGACTAATATATTTACACAGATTGTGTATGCTTTTAAAACGCTGTATTTATTTATTAAAACAAGTGCATTTGAAATTGCAGGGAAAAAGATAGTGCTGACATTGCACTTCAAAATAGCACTATTAACCAGTCATTTTAAACATGTAACTCATTCCTTTACAGAATAAACACATTTGAAAAAAACAAGTGCAACTGTACTTATTTGCACAAAAGTGTTAACATTGTATTTCCATGGCATATTGCATTGTAACTAGTTCCACAGCAGTTTCTATCCTGTTCTTACCTTATCTCATTGATCTCATCTCATACTGTATGTGTGTTGATGTGTGCGTACACATGAAAAACATAACAAATATATGAACATAACAATGAACAGAGTTGTACTTTTTAGATGTCAGGGCCCTATGCAATATGTACACATATTCTTAATATAGTATACATTTTAACTGACCTTTATTTGACTATGTTTGTCTTTTTGTAGGTGGCTAAAATACGCGGTGCTGCTGACTGCCGTCTAACGTTACGTTACTGTGTGTGATAAATTGACTAACGTAACGTTACTGTGTGTGATACATTGACTAACGTAATGTTACTGTGTGTGATACATTGACTAACGTTACGTTACTGTGTGTGATACATTGACTAACGTAACCTTATGTATAGGTACCTCATGAAACCCTGCTTAAAAAAAAATCACTTGACAAAAAGTATGAATAAGGTAGCAAACTGCAGTGGACGCAACGGATTGCCGTGTTTGCAATGACGTTATAACCATAGACATGTTATAAGTAGACGCAGCATTGGTTGCTGTGACGTGAGCAATTTGGCCGCCATCTTGAAGTGCTGATGAGGAGCCGGCGAGCAGCCTAAACTGACAGTTGAAAGGTAGAAAACAAAGATGGTGTTCAGCGTTTTCCTGCTCAAATGAGCGGACTGTTGAAAATAGGAATCGGGGGATTACTTTTCACAAGTAATATTTAACATTAACGTACTATTGGTTGTATTTTATGAAAATAATATTACCACAGAGTTGAGAAGGATCAAAGATCTTCAATATTTGTATGTGAAAATCACAAAGAAATCTTCTGGGGGAGGATGACGCCCCTACAGGGGTTTGGTTTGCAAACTTTCAGCCCCACCTAAAACAAAATTCACCAGCCGCCACTGATTATGATGCATTCTCATTTTAGGCAAAGTATAAGACAATACTTTCTTAACAGTATAATTGTAACCAGGAATCAGTCTTCAAGTAACAATATTCAAATACTAACATTGTTGGGTTAAACAGAATTTGGTTTTATTCTGAATCCAGTGAAACAGATTGGTGGTTTTAGCTGATATGAAGACTTTCAGGTGTTTATATATGTTTAAGTATTTGGCAGACGCTTTTATCCAAAGCGACTTACATAAAATAATACATATAAAACAATCACTGCAAACATTATCATTTAAGGGAAGAATGTAATAGAAAATATCAATACAAAGTGTAAAGACAGAATAAACTCTCTGCTGCTGAAGCAACAGAGATACAGTCCATAGGTCCCTAAAATATATAGATATCTAATGTATTCATACATTGTTTATGTAGGATACACGCATATGTATATATAACCTAATCATATTGTTTCTTCAACTTAAAAATAGCTTACCGTTTTTTTTCCCCCTTCTCTGGGATTATATTCCCAGTTTTGATCTCGGACGTCTGGTCACTTATAGCGTATAAGAATATTATATTACTGTTAAGCAAACTATGAATAATAAAACACGCCAAAATATGTGTCTGTTACACACGTATGACAAAAAAGGGGGTGAAAATCAGTGGTATTCAGTGAGGTAAAATGAATTAAATGCGCTGACAGTTCATTGCTCCTGCCAAATGAATTGCACTGAGTGGAGCCGATCACCACTCCAAGATGGCGGCCCCGCGCCTCGTCTGCGCCAGTAGGCAGTAGCGCTCTATGCTGCGTCTACTTATAAGATGTCTATGGTTATAACATTAGCAGTGAGTTTGCAGCCTCACTGATTTAACTACACAGCAAATAAAAGTCACGTTACTTAGCCAATAAACGTTATCTTACATTCAAAACTTACCCTTCGTTGTGCAACTTCAAATGTCGAACGAAGTTGGAAGTTGTTGCGTCTCCGTCTGTAATATTCGAACTGCGTGATTTGCATACGGCAATTCGTTTTTTGTTGACCAAGTCGTAGTTTTTATACCCGAACGAAACCAACTTTAACATAATTGTTTATCACTGGCACGTTGTTGGACCAACTCTTGTTCATTGGTTGTCCTGCAATTTGATTGGATGAATGCTGTGTGATGAAAACAACGTAGTTCTAATTTGATTGGCTGTTGTACTGACAGCACACCAGCTGACAGGAATAACACGCTGATAGACAGACGAAGAAAATGAGAAATACGGAGCGCTCCCAAATAACTTTTTAAGCTTTGGATTTTGGGGAAAGTGGCAAGTCATGTCAAGTCATGTCAAGTAAAAAGGCTCAAGTCCAAGTGAAGTCACAAGTCATTGATGTTAAAGTCTAAGTCGAGTTGCAAGTCTCTTTACATTTTGTCAAGTCGAGTCTAAAGTCATCAAATTCATGACTCGAGTCTGACTCGAGTCCAAGTCATGTGACTCGAGTCCACACCTCTGCTAAACTGGCTTACAAAGTAAACAAAAACAGAATGCTGGACGACAGCAAAGACTTACTGTGGAGCAAAGACAATGTACATCCGAACATGACATGACAATCAACAATGTCCCCACAAAGAAGGATAAAAACAACTGAAATATTCTTGATTGCTAAAACAAAGTAGATGCGGGAAATATCGCTCAAAGGAAGACATGAAACTGCTACAGGAAAATACCAAAAAAAGAGAAAAAGCCACCAAAATAGCAGCGCAAGACAAGAACTAAAACACTACACACAAGAAAACAGCAATAAACTCAAAATAAGTCAGGGCGTGATGTGACAGGTGGTGACAGTACACCTACTTTGAGACAAGAGCTATAGTGATGCATGCTTGGTTATGGTTTTTAAATTCATATACAACACTTGCGACGACGACTTTTTACTGTTAACTGAGTTTTGTTTTTTAATGATTTCTGCTGGTGGTGTGCCTCCGGATTTTTTCAACAGAAAAAATGTGCCTTGGCTCAAAAAAGGTTGAAAAACACTGGACTACAGAATCGTCAGCAGATGCTATCTTGCTTCAACTTTTTTTTGTTTATTACATTTTTGACATATACATTTGCCAGAAATCCTATCCAATACATTTTAAATGTCCTTCCCACCAAAAACAATAAATAAGTAAAGGCGAATATTGACATGAATCCAACGACAACTTAATTCCTGAATGGCCCCAGGACGGTGCAAACACAAAAGCAAACAAAATGCTCATTAATGATCTACATTTCAATTACTTTCAATTATTTTCTACCGCTTGTCCCTTTTGGGGTCGCGGGGGGTGCTGGAGCCTATCTCAGCTGCATTCGGGCGGAAGGCGGGGTACACCCTGGACAAGTCGCCCCCTCATCGCAGGGCCAACACAGATAGACAGACAACATTCACAGTCACATTCACACACTAGGGCCAATTTAGTGTTGCCAATCAACGTATCCCCAGGTGCATGTTTTTGGCGGTGGGAGGAAGCCGGAGTAACCGGAGGGAACCCACGCAGTCACAGGGAGAACATGCAAATTCCACACAGAAAGATCCCGAACCCAGGATCTTCGTATTGTGAGGCACATACAGTAACCCCTGTACCACCGTGCTCCAATCGGGGTTGAATTGGAGATCAGTCTCTTTTACATATTTTAAGAAGGCACCCAGTACTTCAATACACTTTACAGAACAACCATTCAATGTCAGCCTATTCATCTCCAATGTAAAATAAAATAAATTAAATTTAAAAAAAAAAACTCTAATCAAGAGGATGTAGCAAGGAGGCGCTGCAGACTTCCAATTTAGCACAATGAGTCTTCCAGCCAATAAAGTAGTAAATGCTACAATATTTTTTTCGGATTTGCGGAGAGAAGATGAGGGGCTATACCCCAAATAATCCACTCCAGAAACCAAGGATTAAGAATTAAAAATGTCAGTCCGATAACTGCACAGGGATGGGCAGATCCAAAACATATGTTAAGTTAGCTGGATACTGTATAACGATCTTTCGTCATACATATTAGCTAGTCAGACCTTGGTATGATAAGTCTAGCACGAATAGAAGACTTATGAACTCGACTTAAAAACTCTGTCAAGCGCTCCTCAGATAGGGTCGCTCCTAAATCGCCCTCTCAAAGTGACTTAAATAAATGTAGAGACTCAGAGCGTAAATGAAAAATGTGATTGTAAATATTGGTAATTGATCCTTTTTATCTTGCTTGAAGCAATTTTTCTTTTGGGTGGAATAATATTGGCTTGTGGATTACTGGATTGCTAAAATTACAGTGAGCGGCGATCGTGAGTAAAGCGTGTTTACTTCAAACTGACACAAACTCTTATTAGCGTGCGTGACTTTGAGGTAATGTTGTGCTACAAACTTTTGTGTGGTGTTGCTTCCTTATTTGTGATTATTCCAAGCTGATTGTCAGGTCTTTTTTTATGCCTTGCAGCGGCACCTGAAGTGGATGTGATAGCTCGCTTGTGTCATAATCGGCGGTCAGATCGATTAAAAAAAATAAATACAGATAGCCGTATAATTTTTACAGAATCTTAACAGTCTTCCTGGACCGACCCAATTAGGAACCAGTACCAAAAAAATACCGGTACTCGTTATACATACCTGGTGGAAATTGTAATAAAACAATCTTTCATACTTGATGTATTTCCAACATGTGACGTCAGCGGATATCTCCATGTACGGTAGAAATTTACCTGAAGCGCTTGCCACAAGTTTGACGAATTGACAAATTCCTAGTTTCTCTCCGTCCTCATGTTTTGGGGCAGATTGGCTCATATATGCACATCCTCCACTCTAACCATTTCTAATACATAGTTCTCACTTAAATCTGTCAATAGACTCCTTATAGAAAACTATGGCATGACTGACGAGTAGAAGACACAGTCAAAGTGGAGGCACGTAAATAAGACAACCCGCAAAACAGCGCATCCTGAAGAGAAGGTCAGAAAGCGGTTTGAAGCTGGTCTGTAAAACATAATCCATGCAAAACTTTTGACCAAAGATCACAACCATTACATGTTATTGCAAGAAAGTGTTTTAAAGGAAATACATCTTATTACAACCCCTTTAAGTCAGTTTAATGAGAGACTTAAAATGCATACACAGAACACTGCTACACCCTTCTGTTATTTTGCCACTATGGCCACCATTTTGACATGTTTTTGCTGCGTGGATAAAAATGGTCCGGTGCACAAAACATCTCATTGACACAATAGGACGCGGTATCCCCTCACTAACATACACATACTTGCTCACTCCCGCCTATACTGAGACTACTGCTCATTAATCCATTAAGACGGTGCATAAAGCTGCCTATTGAACGGCCACATCCTGCAAACTGAGGATTTTTCACTAAAGGCAAGCGATTAGGGTCAAAAATGTGTGTTACTGTGGTGCAATTTTATGTTTATGACCTTTTATCAATTAGCTTGTTTGTTTGAATTCAGCCATTTCTGCCAGAGGTGATGCCTTTTAAAGAGATCTGTCCTCACTCAAATAGATGCATGCATTATCAATAAGAAGACTGTCATATATTTGGACAATTGTGTTACTGTTATGTAAGTCAGACTAATGTGGTCATATATATACCGTATTTTCCGCACTATAAGGCGCACCGGATTATTAGCCGCACCTTCAATCAATGGCATATTTCATAACTTTGTCCACCAATAAGCCGCCCCGGACTATAAGCCGCGCCTACGCTGCGCTAAAGGGAATGTCAAAAAAACAGTCAGATAGGTCAGTCAAACTTTAATAATATATTAAAAACCAGCGTTCTAACAACTCTGTTCACTCCCAAAATGTACGCAAATGTGCAATCACAAACATAGTAAAATTCAAAATAGTGCAGAGCAATAGCAACATAATGTTGCTCGAACGTTAATGTCACAACACACAAAATAAACATAGCGCTCACTTTCTGAAGTTATTCTTCATTCGTAAATCCTTCGTCTTCGGTGTCCGAAGTGAAAAGTTGGGCAAATTTACGATCCACTGGCAGATGTTGGCGTCGTCTGGCGCTGCCTCCTCGTCTTAGTGAAGGTGTGTTCGCCTTCTGTCCTCCATTGTTCCCACGCAGTTAGCAGTCTAGCTTCGAATGCCCTGTTGACACCAATATCTAGCGGCTGGAGGTCTTTTGTCAATCCACCCGGAATGACGGCGAGTATTGAATTAAGCGCGTAAGCGTGTCTCTCAATGTGCTGTTATGAGCTAGCAAATATAACAACTACACTACCCAGCATGCAACGATAGTTACGAGCATGCGCGGTAGCCCTGAGAAGCGTTGTATGCTGGGAGTTAGAATGTGGTTATGAGCACGCTGTAAGTAAACGTTGAGAACTCAGTTAACACGCCTCGTCTGCATTATTTATAATTAGACAGACAACACACTTAATAGGAGCCATTTTGGGGTCTTTACATAAACACACAAATGGAAATGAAACGTCACATATCCCAGCATGCACCGCGCGCTTCTTCTACGGGGAAAAAAGATGGCGGCTGTTTACCGTAGTTGCGAGACCTAAACTTTATGAAAATGAATCTTAATATTTATCCATATATAAAGCGCACCGGGTTATAAGGCGCACTGTCAGCTTTTGAGAAAATTTGTGGTTTTTAGGTGCGCCTTATAGTGCGGAAAATACGGGTATATAAAAAAAGTTGCATTTTCTTTATTTCTGGGTAGCTGTCACTTTAGACCAGGGGTCCCCAAACTTTTTGACTCGGGGGCCGCATTGGGTTAAAAAAATTTGGCCGGGGGCGGGGCTGTATGTGTATATATATATATATACATTGTCTTTATAATCAGTTTTGTCATTTAACATCAATTAATAACATTGATGTTTATAAACATTTAATATTGTCACGTTATCGATGGGAAAATTCATTTTTAGACAGTATGATTAAGCCTGAGCGGCTAGGAGACACCGAGAGTAACAAGCGGTAGAAAATGGATTAAAAAGGAAAGATTAAAAATTAAAAAAAATTAAAAATTTAATTAAAAATTAAAAACAAATTTTTTTTTTACTTGGGACTTCCCGTGGGCCGGATTTTGGATGCTGGGGGGCGGGATCCGGCCCGCGGGCTGTAGTTTGTGGACCCCTGCTTTAGACACTCGGTGGGCAAACAAGTCTACTTGTAGAAGGAAGTCAAGTGAGTGAAAATGTTAAAAAAATAAAAATAAAAGTAATTTTCTTACTTCATAGTTACATATGAGCAGTTTTCTTTAGGAAACTTCCACATGGAATTGATTTGTGTGGTTGTTGTTAAGCCCGTATGGTGCAGTGTTTCGCATCATGTCGAGTGTTAATTAATTAAATGAATACATCTCTCATAGGCTGCAATTAGGGCTGATGAATAAATTGTTGAGGTTTCTGTAAGAATCTGTACGGTTTGAAAAGAATCAAATAGGTACTGTACTTTTAAATAGCATTTGTTTTGTATGTGATCGTTTACATTATATGACATAGTTATTGAAATAAAGATCAAGAAAAAAAACGAAAACGAAAACCATGGTAACTGTGACGGCGTGCATGAACATAACTACCGTAAAACAAGTTGACGGAAGTGACGTTCGGTTTGCGCATGCGTGGACCGATTGTATATATTGTTTTTCAAATCACCTGACATGTACACTGTGTATATATACATAATTTATCAATTTTTTTAACGTAATTTTTTATATACATGTTACAGGTTATATTTATTTTATTATTGAATGTATCAAATGTGATGAATATTTAATGGACCCACAATGGAAACAAGCCTTTTGGCTTTTTGTGCCATCCATCCTTTTTAAAGCATTACACAGATTAAATTCTTTAAGATGTCAAAAAACGTCTCAATCAATCAAAAACAATAATATCAATACAGTTCGGCAGCGGGCCGGCAACACTTTTAGCCGTAAATATGAATTCGTAGATAGACGACACATTTTTGATCTGCACGTTTGTGGCGACTGAGACTAAAGTGTCTGAACATTCTGTTGTTTTAGAAGGCAAAACAATAATAAAGGATGCCTGCTTGCCAATAAGGGAGGGACTTAGAAAGGTGTATTCTTACTCTGTAACATGTGTTTTCCATATGTAGCTTCGACAATTGCACTATCCTTAGTAGATATTATAGTTGGATAGAAATTCATCCTATCGACACAGATAAACAAATATCACACACCATCAATCATGAAAGTCAATCAAATACATACCGAATTTTCCGGACTATAAGTCGCAGTTTTTTTCATAGTTTGGGCGGGCTCCAGTGCGACTTATATATGTTTTTTTCCTTCATTATTATGCATTTTCGGCAGGTGCGACTTATACTCCGGTGCGACATATACTCCGAAAAATACGGTATTTACCCCTGCATGAATGGTGTGCAACTTTGTCTTTCATGGTTTGATGCTTAATGTGCGGAGCAAACCAGATTTATCCGTATTTCTTGCGAGTGTAGGATTAAGTGTAGGTGACCAGGTACCGTATTTTTCGGAGTATAAGTCGCACCGGACGAAAATGCATAATAAAGAAGGAAAAAAACATATATAAGTCGCACTCGAGTATAAGTCGCATTTTTGGAGAAATTTTATTTGATAAAACCCAACACCAAGAATAGACATTTGAAAGGCAATTTAAAATAAATAGAGAATAGTGAACAACAGGCTGAATAAGTGTACGTTATATGAGGCATAAATAACCAACTGAGAACGTGCCTGGTATGTTAACGTAACATATTATGGTAAGAGTCATTCAAATAACTATAACATATAGAACATGCTATACGTTTACCAAACAATCTGTCACTCCTAATCGCTAAATCCCATGAAATCTTATACGTCTAGTCTCTTACGTGAATGAGCTAAATAATATTATTTGATATTTTACGGTAATGTGTTAATAACTTCACACATAAGTCGCTCCTGAGTATAAGTCGCACTATGAAAAAAACTGCGACTTTTAGTCCGAAAAATACGGTAGTTGGAAAAATCTTTTAAATCTGGTCTTCTTCAGAGCGCATGGTTCCACTCTATCACATTCAGCTATTTTTTTATTATATCTGGCTTGTGTATTAGTCTCTAAACCTTTAAAATATACTCTGACATCTGCTCAGCTATTGAATGTTTGCCATTGAAGTGAAAACTGGAAGTGTCTCAGGGTGTTGGTTGCAACCCAACAATTAAACATTCTTTTTTTTTTTTTGTGCCTAAAATCCCATTTGTAGTTGTGTTATTATTAGGGAGGTGCTGATTGATTGACTCCCGATTTCTGTGAAGAGTATGCGATCGGCCTTTTTAATGCCAATCCTCTCAGGCTGAACTGCTAGTAGCTAATTATGTGTCTCCATACACAGTGTGGCGCCGCTCCTCTAAACTAATAATAACCACCTTCATTATGGCAAATAAACTTAATTTGTTAGTATCTTAAGTTGGGCTGGGAGATAGAACGATGTCAATATATATCCCGATAGACACGCAATCGATATCAATAAAAAATGCGTTGTACAAAACGTTCAATTTTTTTTGTCTGTCTTCGTCGGAAGAAACCAGAAGTTGCGAAGCAAGGTTGGTTGCATGAACAAAAGCACTTACTCTCTGGTGACCGAGCAACGCAGGGAGTGATTACTGCAGTCGGAGTGACACACTAACAGCCAATCAGGTAACTATCTTTTTGGTTGCGCCATCCTGTTGATTCTTTGCACGGATTAAGAAGAGAAACTAAAAATGAGTGCCGCAGAGAGCAAATATATTTTTTTAAACGGACCGTAGTCAGACTAATGTGGTCACTAAGTTACTGTATGCTAGGCGCTCATCCCCACCAAGACCGGTAATACCACACTACCTCAGCCGCGCTCATCTTAGCACAGACGTAACTTCCTGGCACTAAACCTGCAGAAAGCAGTTCTCAGGTTTCTCTGTTTTCATTTTCACACTTTGCATTATTTATCACTTTACTAAGCATTTCTTACATATTCCTTAATTTTGCACCTTAATTTTAAGAGGTTATAGTTTAGTGTTATATATGATTATAGAACATTTCAGAATCAGAATCAGAATCAGAATCAGCTTTATTGTCATTGCGCAAGGTAACGAGATTTTCCTTTCCTTTCCGCTTTGATAGCTGAGGGGATCATAATAAGAGGAAGGTTACATTTTAAGTAAAAATGCTCACATTTAATATATTTTTCACGGTCCTAATTTTTGTTAGGTCATGATAAATATAAATAATTATCAATATCGACAGATTTCAGCCATATCGCCCAGCCCTAATTGTAAGTATCACTATCAATCAATCAATCAATCAATCAATCTTTATTTATATAGCCCTAAATCACAAGTGTCTCAAAGGGCTGCACAAGCCACAACGACATCCTCGGTACAAAGCCCACATACGGGCAAGGAAAAACTCACCCCAGTGGGACGTCGATGTGAATGACTATGAGAAACCTTGGAGAGGACCGCATATGTGGGTAACCCCCCCCCTCTAGGGGAGACCGAAAGCAATGGATGTCGAGTGGGTCTGACATAATATTGTGAGAGTCCAGTCCATAGTGGATCCAACATAATAGTAAGAGTCCAGTCCATAGTGGGGCCAGCAGGACACCATCCCGAGCGGAGACGGGTCAGCAGCGCAGAGATGTTCCCTGCCGATGCACAGGCGAGCGGTCCACCCCGGGTCCCGACTCTGGACAGCCAGCACTTCATCCATGGCCACCGGACCTGTGCCCCCCCCCCTCAAGGAAAAGGGGAGCAGGGAGAAAAGAAAAGAAACGGCAGATCAACTGGTCTAACAGGGGGGCTATTTAAAGGCTAGAGTATACAAATGAGTTTTAAGATGGGACTTAAATGCTTCTACTGAGGTAGCATCTCTATCAAGTACTATTATCACTGGGCTAAACATGTTAAACTCTGAGAGGAAAAAGCCAAGAGCAGAAATGTTAAACTAAACTAGCTTGAAACAACACCAATAAATAAGTCAACTTAAATAAGTCTAGATGGAACCACATTACAACAGAAAGTAAGCAGTTGTTAACAGGAAATTAACAAGTAAATTAATAAGAGTCTAGAGAGAGGATAATATAACAACTGTTAGTGCGTCATCATTGTCACAGTCAGTAGTAGTACACACTTCACATAACAGGACAGCGGATGGATTCATAAACTGGTTGTGTTAATATTAAGGCTAGTATCTGTTTCTGATTTATGATACTAAAGTGATCAGGCTGATATTTTAATTTTTTTTAATTATTTTTGTTTTTGTTAATGTTTACAAACTTAGATAATTAAATAAAAATAATAACATTTTCATTAGCATTCCCAATTAGTAAATTTAAAAAAGAAAGTTCAGTTAATACATGTAATCTGTATCAGTATTGGTATCAGCCTATCTCAATCATGAATGATCGGAATTAGCAGCATAAAACCTTGATCAGAACATCCCTAGTTATTATTGAATTAACTGATAGATAGTTCCCTGAATCATGTCCCGCAAATTCACAATTCAGCGTTCATGTCATAATGTCAGCATTATTTGTGAGAGTAACCCGCCCATTTGTACTTTTTCTTACCAAAAAAAAGTAGTTGATTCGCAGAAAACACATCACATTCCCCCCAGGTCCTTTCTAGTTTATGAATACTGAATATTGAAGCATAAAATGTACAGCATACAAAACAGCCAGTGTTTCCCCCAGGACTGCAAAATAACTGGTTGTGGATTGCGAAAAAGGTGGCGCTACATGGGGTCATCGTCTAATTGGCAAAATGGCCATGGTATGTACTTTTTTATAGACACTTAGGGGGACAATAAATGAGCACAAAAGCACGAAAAGCAAAAAAAAAACATGTTTAAAACAGTGCATCCGGAAAGTATTCAAGGCGCATCACTTTTTCCACATGTTATGTTACTGCCTTATTCCAAAATAGAAAACATTCATTGTTGTCCTAAAAATTGTACACTCAATATCCCATAATGTCAATGTGAATTTTTACATTTTTATTTTTGCAAATTCATAAAAAATAAAAAAAAAATAAAAAATCACATGTACCGTATTTTCCGCACTATAAGGCGCACCGGATTATTAGCCGCACCTTCAATGAATTACATATTTCATAACTTTGTCCACCAATAAGCCGCCCCGGATTATAAGCCGCGCCTACGCTGCGCTAAAGGGAATGTCAAAAAAACAGTCAGATAGTTCAGTCAAACTTTAATAATATATTGAAAACCAGCGTTCTAACAACTCTGTCCCAAAATGTACGCAAATGTGCAATCACAAACATAGTAAAATTCAAAATGGTGTAGAGCAATAGCTAGCAACATAATGTTGCTCGAACGTTAATGTCACAACACACAAAATAAACATAGCGCTCACCTTCTGAAGTTATTCTTCATTCGTAAATCCTTCGAATTCTTCGTCTTCGGTGTCCGAATTGAAAAGTTGCGCAAGCGTGGTATCCAAAATGGCCGGTTCCGTCTCGTCGAAGTCATCGGAGTCAGTGTCGCTGTTGTTCTGTGAATCCTGCCTTCCGGAAAGCTCGGACCACAGTTGTGACCGAAATATCTGCCCAGGCATTTACGATCCACTGGCAAATGTTGGCGTATGTCGTCCGGCGCTGTCTGCCCGTCTTAGTGAAGGTGTGTTCGCCTTCGGAGCTGTGTGAAAAAAGCCACCCGGCCTCTTCGCGTAAACTTCCCTTAACCACTCGCTCATCTTTTCTTCATCCATCCATCCCTTCGAGTTAGCTTTTATGATGACGCCGGCTGGAAAGGTCTCTTTTGGCAAGGTCTTCCTTTTGAATATCACCATGGGTGGAAGTTAGCATGGCAAGCTAGAACCACAGTGAAGGATGACTTCTCATTCCCTGTGGTGCGAATATTCACCGTACGTGCTCCCGTTCCACAGTGCGGTTCACAGGAATATCAGTTGCTGTGAAATACGGTAGTAATCCGTGTGCGGATGGAGAGATTGCGTCTTTTTATGAACCGGATCGCTTAGTAGGAGCCATTTTGTGGTCTTTACAGATGTAAACAGGAAATGAAACGTACGGTGATATCCGCGCGTTTTTTCTTCTTCTTCCGGGGGCGGGTGGTTGCTTACAGTAGAAGAAGAAGCGCTTCCTGTTCTATGGGGGCGGGTGCTTTCCTTGGCGGTTGCTTGCGTAGAAGAAGAAGCGCTTCCTGTTCTACCGGGAAAAAAGATGGCGGCTGTTTACCGAAGTTGCGAGATCGAAACTTTATGAAAATGAATCGTAATAAAGCGCACCGGGTTATAAGGCGCACTGTCAGCTTTTGAGAAAATGTGTGGTTTTTAGGTGCGCCTTATAGTGCGGAAAATACGGTACATAAGTATTCACAGCCTTTGCTCAATACCTTGTTGATGCACCTTTGGCAGCAATTACAGCCTCAAGACTTTTTGAATACAATGCCACAAACTTGGCACACCTATCTTTGGGCAGTTTTGCCCATTCCTCTTTGCAGCAGCTCTCAAGCTCCATCAGGTTGGATGGGAATCGTTGATTTTCATTCAGGATGTCTCTGTACATTGATGCATTCATCTTTCCCTCTATCCTCACTAGTCTCCCAGTTCCTGCTGCTGGAAAAACATCCCCACAGCATGATGCTGCCACCATCATGCTTCACTGTAGGGATAGTATTGGCCTGTTGATGAGCGGGGCCTGGATTCCTCCAAACATGATACCTGGCATTCATGCCAAAAAGTTCAATCTTTGTCTAATCAGACTAGATCATTTTGTTTCTCATGGTCTGAGAGTCTTTCAAAAAGACTTGGGACTGTAATTGCTGCCAAAGGTGCATCAACAAGGTATTGCGCAAAGGCTGTGAATATGTACATGTGATTTTATCTATTTTTATTACATTTGCAAAATTAAACAAAAAACTTTTAATTCTAATTATGGCAGCATATGTTGTTCCAAAACCTGTATGTACCTTTCAGCATTAATGGTGCCTTCACAGATGTGTAAGTTACCCATGCCTTGGGCACTAATGCACCCCCATACCATCACAGATGCTGGCTTTTGAACTTTGCGTCGATAACAGTCTGGATGGTTCGCTTCCACTTTGGTCCGGATGACACAATGTCGAATATTTCCAAAAACAATTTGAAATGTGGACTCGTCAGACCACAGAACACTTTTTCACTTTGCATGAGTCCATCTTAGATAAAGTTAAAAAGTTAAAGTACCAATGATTGTCACACACACACTAGGTGTGGCGAAATTATTCTCTGCATTTGACCCATCACCCTTGATCACCCCCTGGGAGGTGAGGGGAGCAGTGGGCAGCAGTGGGCAGCAGCGGTGGCTGCGCCCGGGAATCATTTTGGTGATGATCTCGGGCCCAGAGAAGCCGGCGACTTTTCTGGATGTTGTTGATAAATGGCTTTCGCTTTGCATAGTAGAGCTTTAACTTGCACTTACAGATGTAGCGACCAACTGTATTTAGTGACAGTGGTTTTCTGAAGTGTCCCTGAGCCCATGTGGTGATATCCTTTGGAGATTGATATCGGTTTTTGATACAGTGCCGTCTGAGGGATCGAAGGTCACGGTCATTCAATGTTGGTTTCCGGCCATGCCGCTTACGTGGAGTGATTTCTCCAGATTCTCTGAACCTTTTGATGATATTATGGAGCGTAGATGTTGAAATCCCTAAATTTCTTGCAATTACCCTTTGAGAAACGATGTTCTTAAACTGTTTGACTATTTGCTCACGCAGTTGTGGACAAAGGGGTGACCCTCGACCCATCCTTTCTTGTGAAAGACTGAGCATTTTTTGGGAAGCTGTTTTTATACCCAATCATGGCACCCACCTGTTTCCAATTAGCCTGCACACCTGTGGGATGTTCCAAATAAGTGTTTGATGAGCATTCCTCAACTTTATCAGTATTTATTGCCACCTTTCCCAACTTCTTTGTCACGTGTTGCTGGCATCAAATTCTAAAGTTAATGATTATTTGCAAAAAAAAAAATGTTTATCAGTTTGAACATCAAATATGTTGTCTTTGTAGCATATTCAACTGAATATGGGTTGAAAATGATTTGCAAATCATTGTATTCCGTTTATATTTACATCTAACACAATTTCCCAACTCATATGGAAACGGGGTTTGTATATATATTATCCCATGCTGGGTTTTTTTCCCTGATCTCTGACTGATATCTAATATCAATATCGGGTGGGCTTGAGCTTGAAAAATGTCAATATAAATGTGTACTAAATTTGGGAAGTCACCCTCAAACCAAAAAAAATTTGGCCCCCCGCCCCCATTTTGGGCACTCCTGGTCTAAATGACAGGAGCGCTTTGCTGTTTTTAGGGACCTACTGCACAAAATACTTGTCAAACATCTATGTAACAGAGGCGTTGTACTGTTTTTAAGGACCAATAGTTAAAAAATTCTAGTCAAAGAACCTCTATATGACAGTTGGGTTTTTTTTAGGAATCTGATTAAATCTGAAAGTTAGTCACTCTCGTGGGCCAGTCAGATGTCATTCCCGCGTGGAATTTGGTTAAATAGCCGTAGCTGTAAGTGATATGAGAGGCTTTTTCATAAATTTAGTTTCAGTACTTGAAATAACCTTTCTCTACTTTAGTTGTCTGTAGTGCATTTACACCATGATTATTTTGTTTCAAATTAATTTAGGTGATACACAGAAGCAACATTGTATCTTTGTGCACCATTATTGCAGCTGACCATGCAGATGTTACTATTTCTAATATGTTTAAATTAAATAGTGTATCATTTTTATGTATTCTGATTTTAATAATGCCTTTTGTGTGGTCAAGGTAAATGTTAAGAGTGCGTACATACTAGAGATGCGCGGTTTGCGGACACAACCGCGGAGTCCGCGGATTATCCGCGGATCGGGCGGATGAAATTAAAAAAACTAAGATTTTATCCGCTCGCGGGTCGGGTCGGGCGGATTAATTTTTTTTTTTTTTTTTTTTTTTTTTGCGGGTGGCAGTTAAACCAATTGGGAAATATATATACATAGTTACATGTTGTTACCCACATACGAAAAACGAGCAGGCACCTGCTGCATATGCCACAACAGAAGAAAAAAAAAGAAAAGAGATGGACACTTTTACGGAGCGGAGAAGGGACGCCTCGCCGGGGTCCGGGACCGAGGCCCCTTCCCCCGAGAGGGCCCCACCGGGAGCCGTAGCTGAGGCGATCCGCGAGAAGGGCCCGACGCACGTCCAGGGTCACTACCGCGCCCACCGCACCGACACCCCGCCTCGTCCGCTTTCGCCGCGGCCGGCGTCACGCGCAGCAGGTAAGCAGCTTACCTGCCCGCCACCCCTGTTGCCGGGGGCGCGTAACAGGGGTCACTCCGCGCGTAGTGCGCTCATGAAAGGGGTGGGGCTCACCCTGGTTGATATAGAGAGCAGGACGGTGGCCATGGAAGTTGGAACCCGCTAGGGAGTGTGTAACAACCCACCTGCCGAATCAACTAGCCCTGAAAATGGATGGCGCTGGAGCGTGGGCCCATATCTGGCCGTCGCCGGCAGCGAGACGCGCTTGGAGGTGCGCTCAGCGCGGCTCCCATATGATTGCGCACTGGTGTGCGTCTGGGTCGTGACAGCGTGGCACGCGAATGTCTGTGCATTGGATCAGTCTCCTTTCTTTAACAGGCAAAAGCTTTATAACCTCACCATACCTGCCAACTTTTAAATCAGAAAAACCTAGTAGCCAGGGTCCAAGGGCCGCAGGCCCCGGTAGGTCCAGGACAAAGTCCTGGTGGAGGGTTCAGGGCTTCGCCCCCCGACGCAAAATGACTATTAGCATTCAGACAGGTTAAAATGTTGCTAAAACCATCACTTTTCTATCAGTCACAGTGACTTTTCAAAACAAAAATATTACAGCAAAAATCATATGGGTTGATTGACATGTTTATTCTGTAAGCTAACTTCAATAGTTTGAAATTATTTTGACAGTTAATGCCAGTTATCCTGTCAACCTTTCACAAGACTTCAATTTGTTAATTGAAAGTATAAATAGTATAAACACTTTTTACAGTATGTCGTGCTGTGAAATACAGCCGACAGGATTGCGCATGCATGGTGCAGGAGAACAAAGGACTTCTTTCATTTAAGGTTTGTGATAAACCATCAAACTCATTCGTTAAAAGGACTCTATAGTAATATAAAGCGAATTTTTCTGGACATTATCATGCAAGAAAAGTTTATTTTTGGGATCGCGATCACCGCGTAATGATTTTTAAAGGTTGCATTACATTATTAACGGTCCCATGTGATCAGCCATTGCGATTGGAAGTCCATGCTCAATTATTGCCTCCGTAAATAAAACTTCGGCATTTATCACATCCAAAGAATCTGTTTGGGCGACGAAAAACGTTGAAAGTTTTCCACTTGTATCGCTAGCAACGGCATTAGACTTGTGTTTTTTTGTCCCAACGTGGTCTTTTACATCGCTAATTCCTCCGTGTCCGATCGAAAAATTTTGTCTGCACAAAGTGCAATTCGCGTAGTTTTCACCCTTTTTTTTTAATTTTTATTAATATTAGATATATAACAACGGGCGGATGGCGGGCGGATGCAGTTTTGATCAAACGTTACATCGGGTGGATGGCGGATGGATGACGACTTTCTGACGCGGTTGCGGATGAAATAAATTGCCTATCCGCGCATCTCTAGTACATACACTTGTGGCATCCCAACATGGGAGTCTGTTCAGCACTGTGGACAGCTCCAACACTTATACTGTGAGACCACACCCATCACCTATTTAAAACCAGACTAAAGCGCACACACCCATCATGAAGAATGTATTTTTTAACCGTCACCTTCACCTTGCTATTCTTTCCAACTTTAAGTGTAGACCTGGTAGTACACGCTAAAGAAATGCTTTATTTCCATTTTTTCTGTTCTTTTCTTTTTGTCTCATGGCTTGTACCCGGTCAGAAACATTTAAGTGATTTCTTTAGAAGTGTTATTACGTTTTTCATGTCATTGTTCAGAGCAGATGTTTTCAAACTTATTTGTCAAAGGTTCATATTTACCGTATTTTCCAGACTGCAAGCAGCTACTTTTTTCCCAATCTTTGAACCCTGCGGCTTACACAAAGGCGCGGCTAATCTATAGATTTTGCTTTGCTAGCGTCTAAATTATGGAATGGATTAAGCAAAGAAATCAATGTACTAAAATGATCCACTTTAAAAACTCTTCAAACATAAAGTGTTTTCAAAGTACAAGAAAGAAGAATCCTGATAAATCTCTTGAACCTTATAAAAAAAAAAAGGAGAATATCTTATTTAAGACATCAGTGACCTTTCTGGTTTGTCTGATCAGACTTTTGGAAACAATTAAGGTATGTAAATAAACATTTACAAATCTTTCTATGTAAATATATCATTTCACAACCTACCGGTGTATATATCTGCGGCTTAAATTCTGGTACTTTTTTTCTTCTAAAAATTTGTGGATGCGGCTTATGTACCGGTGTGCCTTTATAGTCCGCAAAATACGGTACTTTGCATTGGAGTTAAGTAACAATTTGTAAGACCATAACATGTACTTTTTTCCCCCATGTTAAAACAACTTACACAAATATGACAAAATAATATTACCAATAAACAAATAACTTCACCAAAATTCAGAATGACTCAAATAATGAGGAATAAAACCCCATATTGTTTTTTTTCTTGTTGTATTATTAATCTCACAAACTATTTGTTTAAAGAAGACTTAAATTATTGAAGTTTTGATGTCATCACTTACTGTAGTTAATCACAATAATTGTACTTTCAGTACAAAAAAAAAAAAAAAGCCTTTTTGGAGGAAAATAAAAACTTTTTTTAAATTTTCTTTTGTTTTAAAACTTTTTGGCAGCAACATCCTCTTATCTCGTTTGACGAGTCTTACCTGTGCTTTGTTTCGAAACAGTTTTGACTTGCCCTACTCTGCTTCTGAATGGCTGTAACCTCACACAAACTGGTGGACTGATAGGCTGCTTTTGTCCGTCATTCAAATGAACTTTCGTTGTTTCACAGCGGGCGGTGCTGTTCAGCGAGCACCCAGCAGTGCAGGAAACATGTAGAATAGTTAAAATAGTTAAAATCTTTAATAAATCACTGTGAATCATATCTAAAAAAATACTGTGTTTAACATTACAAACCATGTATGGATTTTTTCTTAAAAGGGTACATTAAAAGACTTAATAGCATTTTATAATATATAACAAAGTAGGCTGCTAGGTCCTGGATTAAGCCCTGGTTTAGTGAGTATTTGGCATTAACAATGGGTTGCATAATGATGCTGAATGCAAATCATATGAGAAACAGACTTTTTCTTCTCATTTTTACTGGATGTAAAAAGTGTGAGTCACCGTGAGGTCTTATTTTTTCTAATTAGTTAATCCTCATGTAAAGCTACAGAGGCTATGGGGTCATTCTCAGTATGGACTTCCATTTAATTACCATAAATCCTTCATTTTGAAATTAACTGCATAAGGCTGCATAAAGCTGTCTTCAACAGGGGGTCCGCAAAGGTACTGCAAGGGGGTCGTGAAAACTTTGGTATCCATCCATCCATCCATCTTCTTCCGCTTATCCGAGGTCGGGTCGCGGGGGCAGCAGCCTAAGCAGGGAAGCCCAGACTTCCCTCTCCCCAGCCACTTCGTCCAGCTCCTCCCGGGGGATCCCGAGGCGTTCCCAGGCCAGCCGGGAGACATAGTCTTCCCAACGTGTCCTGGGTCTTCCTCGTGGCCTCCTACCGGTCGGACATGCCCTAAACACCTCCTTAGGGAGGCGCTCGGGTGGCATCCTGACCAGATGCCCGAACCACCTCATCTGGCTCCTCTCGATGCGGAGGAGCAGCGGCTTTACTTTGAGCTCCCCCCGGATGACAGAGCTTCTCACCCTATCTCTAAGGGAGAGCCCCGCCACCCGGCGGAGGAAACTCATTTCGGCCGCTTGTACCCGTGATCTTGTCCTTTCGGTCATAACCCAAAGCTCATGACCATAGGTGAGGATGGGAACGTAGATCGACCGGTAAATTGAGAGCTTTGCCTTCCGGCTCAGCTCCTTCTTCACCACAACGGATCGATACAGCGTCCGCATTACTGAAGACGCCGCACCGATCCGCCTGTCGATCTCACGATCCACTCTTCCCTCACTCGTGAACAATATTAATTTAATTTAATATTTATTTTAAAAAAAATATTACAAAATAAGTGTAATATACCAAAGTTTTCGTTTTTTTCACGAAAACTTTGGTATATTACACTTATTTTGTAATATTTTTTTAAATATTCCCCATGCAGTTTTTCCCTAATTTAAACATTAAGATTGCTCCAACACACTGTGGTGTAGTTTAAAAAATGGCAGTGACATGGCGACCCTACTCATTGTTTCTAGCAGGTTTCAAATAAAAACTTGACTCAATACATATTATATTATTATACTTAATGTTAGCATTCAAGGTTGCTTGCAATTAGCGCGCTAGTTGTCATCTTAGCCAGCGATTAACACAGTCAGCGAGTGAGTACCGCACCAATAGTTAGCAATGAGTGCGCCAATTGTTAGCTAGAAATTAGCGCACAAGTTTTCAGCTAGTAATAAGTGCGGCAGTTGTTTGCTAGCGATTAGTGCGTTAGTCACCAACTAGCTATTAGCGACATTATACTGTACTGTATACCGTATTTTCTGGACTCTAGATCAGTGTTTTTCAACCACTGTGCCACGGCACACTAGAGATATTGCCTGGTGTGCCGTGGGAAATTATGCAACTTCACCTAATTGGTCCAAAAATATTTTTTGCAAATCAATAATTATAATCTGCAAATAATGTGCAGTTTTCTAGTGTCTGTGCTGTATAGAGCTTGGCAGTGTAACCATTTAATACTCCATATCAGTAGGTGGCAGCAGGTAGTTCATTACTTTGTAGAAATCGGAACGCGTCAAGGATGGTTTGGGGTGATCCCAATAAGCAGAGCACAATGGGAGACAGCGTGCAGGTAAAAAGGTATGTTATGCTTAAACCAAAAATGAACAAAAGGCAAGTCCCGCTAGGAAAAGGCACTGAAGCTTAAGGATGGCTATGCAAAACGAAAGTAAAACTGAACTGACTACAAAGTAAAAAAAAAACAACAGAATGCTGGACGACAGCAAAGACTTACAGTGTGTGTCCGTACATGACATGACTTTGATTGATTGATTGAGACTTTTATTAGTAGATTGCACAGTACAGTACATATTCCGTCCAATTGACCTCTAAATGGTAACACCCGAATAAGTTTTTCAACTTGTTTAAGTCTTGATTGATTGATTGAGACTTTTATCAGTAGGTTGCACAGTGAAGTACATATTCCGTACAATTGACCACTAAATGGTAACACCCGAATAAGTTTTTCAACTTGTTTAAGTCGGGGTCCACTTAAATTGATTCATGATACAGATATATACGATCAGATATATACTATCATCATAATACAGTCATCACACAAGATAATCACATTGAATTATTTACATTATTTACAATCCGGGGTGTGGAGGGGGCAGGGGGGAGGTTTGGTTATCATCAGTCATCAACAATTGAGAACAGAGAAATGGATATTGGAACAGTGTAGAGAGAGAGAGAGAGAGAGAGAGAGAGAGGGGGGGAAGGAGGGAGAGAGAGAGAGAAGGAGGGAGAGAAGGAGGTAGAGAGAGAGGTAGAGAGAGAGGTAGAGAGAGAGAGAGAGAGAGAGAGAGAGAGATCACGACTCATCGTGTAAATACAAACTTCTCCCTATCGGTGTATTATGGATACGGCAACAGCTGACTGATTTGCAGGAGTGTAATTTGTTGTGAGTTTATGCACTATGTTGGTTTTGTTGTTTGAACAAGGTGATGTTCATGCACGGTTCATTTTGTGCACCAGTAAAAAAGACATGGTAACACTTGAGTATGGGGAACATATTTACCATTAATTAGTTGTTTGTTAACATGCAAATCAGTAACATATTGGTCAGAAGGCATATTGGTCAGAAGGCATAAGAAAAACTAGCTCTATTTGATTGTTTACATTTGATTCTTAACAATCCGGGGAGGGTGTTAGTTTAGGGTTGTAGCTGCCTGGAGGTGTACTTTTATTGCGGTTTTGAAGGAGGATAGAGATGCACTTTCTTTTATACCTGTTGGGAGCGCATTCCACATTGATGTGGCATAGAAAGAGAATGAGTTAAGACCTTTGTTAGCTCGGAATCTGGGTTTAACGTGGTTAGTGGAGCTCCCCCTGGTGTTGTGGTTATGGCGGTCATTTACGTTAAGGAAGTAGTTTGACATGTACTTCGGTATCAGGGAGGTGTGGCGGATTTTATAGACTAGGCTCAGTGCAAGTTGTTTTACTCTGTCCTCCACCCTGAGCCAGCCCACTTTGGAGAAGTGGGTAGGAGTGAGGTGGGATCTGGGGTGGAGGTCTAGAAGTAATCTGACTAGCTTGTTCTGGGATGTTTGGAGTTTAGATTTGAAGTCGGGGTCCACGTTAATCAATTCATGGTATAACATTCATGGTATGACAATCAATAATGTCCCCACAAAGACGTATAGTGTCTGCACAACTGAAATAGTCTTGTTTGCCAATACAAAGCAGGTCAGGCAATAGCACTCAAAAGAAGGCGTGAAGCTGCTACAGGAAAACAGGAAGAGCCACCAAAATAACAGCGCAAGACAGGAACTAAATCACTACACACAGGAAAACAACAACGAACTAAAAAAAAAAGACAACCTGCAGGAGTTTCATTTTTAATGTTTCTACTGGTGGTGTGCCTCTGTATTTTGTCAATGGAAAAAAATGTGCCTTTGCTCTAAAATGGTACAAAAACACTGCTCTACAAAGTACTGGTATAAAAGCCGCACCCACTAAATTTTAGATGATTATTTTTTCCATGTTAGGCCAGTGGTTCTTAACCTGGGTTCGATCGAACCCTAGGGGTTCGGTGAGTCGGCCTCAGGGGTTCGGCGGAGGTCAAAACACACCCGACTCATCGTGTAAATAAAAACTTCTCCCTTTCGCCGTATTACGGATACGGCAACAGCTGACTGGTTTGCAGGTGTGTAATTTGTTGTGAGTGTGTTGGTTTTGTTGTTTGAACAAGGTGATGTTCATGCATGGTTCATTTTATGCACCAATAAAAAAAGTATGGTAACACTTGAGTATGGGGAACATATTCCCATTAATTAGTTGCTTATTAACATGCAAATTAGTCACATATTGGCTCTTAACTAGTCATTATTAAGTACTTATTAATTCCTTATTTGGCATGGCCTTATTATAACCCTAACCCTCTAACCCTGACCATAACCCTAACCAAATAACTCTAAATTAAGTCTTTGTTACTTAGAATATGTTCCCCTAGTGTCCAAATAACTCTAAATTAAGTCTTTGTTACTTAGAATATGTTCCCCTAGTGTCCAAATAACTCTAAATTAAGTCTTTGTTACTTAGAATATGTTCCCCTAGTGTCCAAATAACTCTAAATTAAGTCTTTGTTACTTAGAATATGTTCCCCTAGTATCCAAATAACTCTAAATTAAGTCTTTGTTACTTAGAATATGTTCCCCTAGTGTCCAAATAACTCTAAATTAAGTCTTTGTTACTTAGAATATGTTCCCCTAGTGTCCAAATAACTCTAAATTAAGTCTTTGTTACTTAGAATATGTTCCCCTAGTGTCCAAATAACTCTAAATTAAGTCTTTGTTACTTAGAATATGTTCCCCTAGTGTCCAAATAACTCTAAATTAAGTCTTTGTTTCTTAGAATATGTTCCCCTAGTGTCCAAATAACTCTAAATTTAGTCTTTGTTACTAAGAATATGTTCCCCTAGTGTCCAAATAACTCTAAATTAAGTCTTTGTTACTTAGAATATGTTCCCCTAGTGTCAAAATAACTCTAAATTAAGTCTTTGTTACTTAGAATATGTTCCCCTAGTGTCCCAATAACTCTAAATTTAGTCTTTGTTACTTAGAATGTTCCCCGAGTGTCCAAATAACTCTAAATGAAGTCTTTGTTACTTAGAATATGTTCCCCTAGTGCCCAAATAACTCTAAATGAAGTCTTTGTTACTTAGAATATGTACCCCTAGTGTCCAACTAACTCTAAATTAAGTTTTTGGTACTTATAATATGTTCCCCTCGTGTCCAACTAACTCTAAATTAAGTCTTTGTTACTTAGAATATGTTCCCCTCGTGTCCAAATAACTCTAAATTTAGTCTTTGTTACTTAGAATATGTTCCCCTAGTGTCCAAATAACTCTAAATTAAGTCTTTGTTACTTAGAATATGTTCCCCTAGTGTCCAAATAACTCTAAATGAAGTCTTTGTTATTTAGAATATGTTCTACTAGTGTCCAAATAACTCTAAATTTAGTCTTTGTTACTCAGAATGTTCCCCAAGTGTCCAAATAACTCTAAATTAAGTCTTTGTTACTTAGAATCTGTTCCCCTAGTGTCCAAATAACTCTAAATTTAGTCTTTGTCACTTAGAATGTTCCCCGAGTGTCCAAATAACTCTAAATTAAGTCTTTGTTACTTAGAATATGTTCCCCTAGTGTCCAAATAACTCTACATTTAGTCTTTGTTACTTAGAATGTTCCCAGAGTGTCCAAATAACTCTAAATTAAGTCTTTGTTACTTAGAATATGTTCCCCTAGTGTCCAAATAACTCTAAATTAAGTCTTTGTTACTTAGAATATGTTCCCCTAGTGTCCAAATAACTCTAAATTAAGTCTTTGTTACTTAGAATATGTTCCCCTAGTGTCCAAATAACTCTAAATTAAGTCTTTGTTTCTTAGAATATGTTCCCCTAGTGTCCAAATAACTCTAAATTTAGTCTTTGTTACTAAGAATATGTTCCCCTAGTGTCCAAATAACTCTAAATTAAGTCTTTGTTACTTAGAATATGTTCCCCTAGTGTCCAAATAACTCTAAATTAAGTCTTTGTTACTTAAAATATGTTCCCCTAGTGTCAAAATAACTCTAAATTAAGTCTTTGTTACTTAGAATATGTTCCCCTAGTGTCCCAATAACTCTAAATTTAGTCTTTGTTACTTAGAATGTTCCCCGAGTGTCCAAATAACTCTAAATGAAGTCTTTGTTACTTAGAATATGTTCCCCTAGTGCCCAAATAACTCTAAATGAAGTCTTTGTTACTTAGAATATGTACCCCTAGTGTCCAACTAACTCTAAATTAAGTTTTTGGTACTTATAATATGTTCCCCTCGTGTCCAACTAACTCTAAATTAAGTCTTTGTTACTTAGAATATGTTCCCCTCGTGTCCAAATAACTCTAAATTTAGTCTTTGTTACTTAGAATATGTTCCCCTAGTGTCCAAATAACTCTAAATTAAGTCTTTGTTACTTAGAATATGTTCCCCTAGTGTCCAAATAACTCTAAATGAAGTCTTTGTTATTTAGAATATGTTCTACTAGTGTCCAAATAACTCTAAATTTAGTCTTTGTTACTCAGAATGTTCCCCAAGTGTCCAAATAACTCTAAATTAAGTCTTTGTTACTTAGAATCTGTTCCCCTAGTGTCCAAATAACTCTAAATTTAGTCTTTGTTACTTAGAATGTTCCCCGAGTGTCCAAATAACTCTAAATTAAGTCTTTGTTACTTAGAATATGTTTCCCTAGTGTCCAAATAACTCTACATTTAGTCTTTGTTACTTAGAATGTTCCCCGAGTGTCCAAATAACTCTAAATGAAGTCTTTGTTACTTAGAATATGTTCCTCTAGTGTCCAAATAGCTCTAAATGAAGTCTTTGTTACTTAGAATATGTTCCCCTAGTGTCCAAATAACTCTAAATTAAGTCTTTGTTTCTTAGAATATGTTCCCCTAGTGTCCAAATAACTCTAAATTTAGTCTTTGTTACTAAGAATATGTTCCCCTAGTGTCCAAATAACTCTAAATTAAGTCTTTGTTACTTAGAATATGTTCCCCTAGTGTCCAAATAACTCTAAATTAAGTCTTTGTTACTTAAAATATGTTCCCCTAGTGTCAAAATAACTCTAAATTAAGTCTTTGTTACTTAGAATATGTTCCCCTAGTGTCCCA
This sequence comes from Nerophis lumbriciformis, assembly GCF_033978685.3. Lineage (NCBI taxonomy): Eukaryota > Metazoa > Chordata > Actinopteri > Syngnathiformes > Syngnathidae > Nerophis > Nerophis lumbriciformis. The sequence continues at coordinate 4,993,913 of NC_084577.2, forward strand.
ATAACTCTAAATTTAGTCTTTGTTACTTAGAATGTTCCCCGAGTGTCCAAATAACTCTAAATGAAGTCTTTGTTACTTAGAATATGTTCCCCTAGTGCCCAAATAACTCTAAATGAAGTCTTTGTTACTTAGAATATGTACCCCTAGTGTCCAACTAACTCTAAATTAAGTTTTTGGTACTTATAATATGTTCCCCTCGTGTCCAAATAACTCTAAATTTAGTCTTTGTTACTTAGAATATGTTCCCCTAGTGTCCAAATAACTCTAAATTAAGTCTTTGTTACTTAGAATATGTTCCCCTAGTGTCCAAATAACTCTAAATGAAGTCTTTGTTATTTAGAATATGTTCTACTAGTGTCCAAATAACTCTAAATTTAGTCTTTGTTACTCAGAATGTTCCCCAAGTGTCCAAATAACTCTAAATTAAGTCTTTGTTACTTAGAATCTGTTCCCCTAGTGTCCAAATAACTCTAAATTTAGTCTTTGTTACTTAGAATGTTCCCCGAGTGTCCAAATAACTCTAAATTAAGTCTTTGTTACTTAGAATATGTTCCCCTAGTGTCCAAATAACTCTACATTTAGTCTTTGTTACTTAGAATGTTCCCCGAGTGTCCAAATAACTCTAAATGAAATCTTTGTTACTTAGAATATGTTCCCCTAGTGTCCAAATAGCTCTAAATGAAGTCTTTGTTACTTAGAATATGTTCCCCTAGTGTCCAAATAACTCTAAATTTAGTCTTTGTTACTTAGAATATGTTCCCCTAGTGTCCAAATAACTCTAAATTTAGTCTTTGTTACTTAGAATGTTCCCCGAGTGTCCAAATAACTCTAAATTAAGTCTTTGTTACTTAGAATATGTTCCCCTAGTGTCCAAATAACTCTACATTTAGTCTTTGTTACTTAGAATGTTCCCCGAGTGTCCAAATAACTCTAAATGAAGTCTTTGTTACTTAGAATATGTTCCCCTAGTGTCCAAATAACTCTAAATTAAGTCTTTGTTACTTAGAACATGTTCCCCTAGTGTCCAAATAACTCTAAATTAAGTCTTTGTTACTTAGAATATGTTCCCCTAGTGTCCAAATAACTCTAAATTAAGTCTTTGTTTCTTAGAATATGTTCCCCTAGTGTCCAAATAACTCTAAATTTAGTCTTTGTTACTAAGAATATGTTCCCCTAGTGTCCAAATAACTCTAAATTAAGTCTTTGTTACTTAGAATATGTTCCCCTAGTGTCCAAATAACTCTAAATTAAGTCTTTGTTACTTAAAATATGTTCCCCTAGTGTCAAAATAACTCTAAATTAAGTCTTTGTTACTTAGAATATGTTCCCCTAGTGTCCCAATAACTCTAAATTTAGTCTTTGTTACTTAGAATGTTCCCCGAGTGTCCAAATAACTCTAAATGAAGTCTTTGTTACTTAGAATATGTTCCCCTAGTGCCCAAATAACTCTAAATGAAGTCTTTGTTACTTAGAATATGTACCCCTAGTGTCCAACTAACTCTAAATTAAGTTTTTGGTACTTATATGTTCCCCTCGTGTCCAACTAACTCTAAATTAAGTCTTTGTTACTTAGAATATGTTCCCCTCGTGTCCAAATAACTCTAAATTTAGTCTTTGTTACTTAGAATATGTTCCCCTATTGTCCAACTAACTCTAAATTAAGTCTTTGTTACTTTGAATATGTTCCCCTCGTGTCCAAATAACTCTAAATTTAGTCTTTGTTACTTAGAATATGTTCCCCTAGTGTCCAAATAACTCTAAATTAAGTCTTTGTTACTTAGAATATGTTCCCCTAGTGTCCAAATAACTCTAAATGAAGTCTTTGTTATTTAGAATATGTTCTACTAGTGTCCAAATAACTCTAAATTTAGTCTTTGTTACTCAGAATGTTCCCCAAGTGTCCAAATAACTCTAAATTAAGTCTTTGTTACTTAGAATCTGTTCCCCTAGTGTCCAAATAACTCTAAATTTAGTCTTTGTTACTTAGAATGTTCCCCGAGTGTCCAAATAACTCTAAATTAAGTCTTTGTTACTTAGAATATGTTCCCCTAGTGTCCAAATAACTCTACATTTAGTCTTTGTTACTTAGAATGTTCCCCGAGTGTCCAAATAACTCTAAATGAAGTCTTTGTTACTTAGAATATGTTCCCCTAGTGTCCAAATAGCTCTAAATGAAGTCTTTGTTACTTAGAATATGTTCCCCTAGTGTCCAAATAACTCTAAATTTAGTCTTTGTTACTTAGAATATGTTCCCCTAGTGTCCAAATAACTCTAAATTTAGTCTTTGTTACTTAGAATGTTCCCCAAGTGTCCAAATAACTCTAAATTAAGTCTTTGTTACTTAGAATATGTTCCCCTAGTGTCCAAATAACTCTACATTTAGTCTTTGTTACTTAGAATGTTCCCCGAGTGTCCAAATAACTCTAAATGAAGTCTTTGTTACTTAGAATATGTTCCCCTAGTGTCCAAATAACTCTAAATTAAGTCTTTGTTGCTTAGAACATGTTCCCCTAGTGTCCAAATAACTCTAAATTAAGTCTTTGTTACTTAGAATATGTTCCCCTAGTGTCCAAATAACTCTAAATTAAGTCTTTGTTTCTTAGAATATGTTCCCCTAGTGTCCAAATAACTCTAAATTTAGTCTTTGTTACTTAGAATATGTTCCCCTAGTGTCCAAATAACTCTAAATTAAGTCTTTGTTACTTAGAATATGTTCCCCTAGTGTCCAAATAACTCTAAATTAAGTCTTTGTTACTTAAAATATGTTCCCCTAGTGTCAAAATAACTCTAAATTAAGTCTTTGTTACTTAGAATATGTTCCCCTAGTGTCCCAATAACTCTAAGTTTAGTCTTTGTTACTTAGAATGTTCCCCGAGTGTCCAAATAACTCTAAATGAAGTCTTTGTTACTTAGAATATGTTCCCCTAGTGCCCAAATAACTCTAAATGAAGTCTTTGTTACTTAGAATATGTACCCCTAGTGTCCAACTAACTCTAAATTAAGTTTTTGGTACTTAGAATATGTTCCCCTCGTGTCCAACTAACTCTAAATTAAGTCTTTGTTACTTAGAATATGTTCCCCTCGTGTCCAAATAACTCTAAATTTAGTCTTTGTTACTTAGAATATGTTCCCCTATTGTCCAACTAACTCTAAATTAAGTCTTTGTTACTTTGAATATGTTCCCCTCGTGTCCAAATAACTCTAAATTTAGTCTTTGTTACTTAGAATATGTTCCCCTAGTGTCCAAATAACTCTAAATTAAGTCTTTGTTACTTAGAATATGTTCCCCTAGTGTCCAAATAACTCTAAATGAAGTCTTTGTTATTTAGAATATGTTCTACTAGTGTCCAAATAACTCTAAATTTAGTCTTTGTTACTCAGAATGTTCCCCAAGTGTCCAAATAACTCTAAATTAAGTCTTTGTTACTTAGAATCTGTTCCCTTAGTGTCCAAATAACTCTAAATTTAGTCTTTGTTACTTAGAATGTTCCCCGAGTGTCCAAATAACTCTAAATTAAGTCTTTGTTACTTAGAATATGTTCCCCTAGTGTCCAAATAACTCTACATTTAGTCTTTGTTACTTAGAATGTTCCCCGAGTGTCCAAATAACTCTAAATGAAGTCTTTGTTACTTAGAATATGTTCCCCTAGTGTCCAAATAGCTCTAAATGAAGTCTTTGTTACTTAGAATATGTTCCCCTAGTGTCCAAATAACTCTAAATTTAGTCTTTGTTACTTAGAATATGTTCCCCTAGTGTCCAAATAACTCTAAATTTAGTCTTTGTTACTTAGAATGTTCCCCGAGTGTCCAAATAACTCTAAATGAAGTCTTTGTTACTTAGAATATGTTCCCCTAGTGCCCAAATAACTCTAAATGAAGTCTTTGTTACTTAGAATATGTACCCCTAGTGTCCAACTAACTCTAAATTAAGTTTTTGGTACTTATAATATGTTCCCCTCGTGTCCAAATAACTCTAAATTTAGTCTTTGTTACTTAGAATATGTTCCCCTAGTGTCCAAATAACTCTAAATTAAGTCTTTGTTACTTAGAATATGTTCCCCTAGTGTCCAAATAACTCTAAATGAAGTCTTTGTTATTTAGAATATGTTCTACTAGTGTCCAAATAACTCTAAATTTAGTCTTTGTTACTCAGAATGTTCCCCAAGTGTCCAAATAACTCTAAATTAAGTCTTTGTTACTTAGAATCTGTTCCCCTAGTGTCCAAATAACTCTAAATTTAGTCTTTGTTACTTAGAATGTTCCCCGAGTGTCCAAATAACTCTAAATTAAGTCTTTGTTACTTAGAATATGTTCCCCTAGTGTCCAAATAACTCTACATTTAGTCTTTGTTACTTAGAATGTTCCCCGAGTGTCCAAATAACTCTAAATGAAATCTTTGTTACTTAGAATATGTTCCCCTAGTGTCCAAATAGCTCTAAATGAAGTCTTTGTTACTTAGAATATGTTCCCCTAGTGTCCAAATAACTCTAAATTTAGTCTTTGTTACTTAGAATATGTTCCCCTAGTGTCCAAATAACTCTAAATTTAGTCTTTGTTACTTAGAATGTTCCCCGAGTGTCCAAATAACTCTAAATTAAGTCTTTGTTACTTAGAATATGTTCCCCTAGTGTCCAAATAACTCTACATTTAGTCTTTGTTACTTAGAATGTTCCCCGAGTGTCCAAATAACTCTAAATGAAGTCTTTGTTACTTAGAATATGTTCCCCTAGTGTCCAAATAACTCTAAATTAAGTCTTTGTTACTTAGAACATGTTCCCCTAGTGTCCAAATAACTCTAAATTAAGTCTTTGTTACTTAGAATATGTTCCCCTAGTGTCCAAATAACTCTAAATTAAGTCTTTGTTTCTTAGAATATGTTCCCCTAGTGTCCAAATAACTCTAAATTTAGTCTTTGTTACTAAGAATATGTTCCCCTAGTGTCCAAATAACTCTAAATTAAGTCTTTGTTACTTAGAATATGTTCCCCTAGTGTCCAAATAACTCTAAATTAAGTCTTTGTTACTTAAAATATGTTCCCCTAGTGTCAAAATAACTCTAAATTAAGTCTTTGTTACTTAGAATATGTTCCCCTAGTGTCCCAATAACTCTAAATTTAGTCTTTGTTACTTAGAATGTTCCCCGAGTGTCCAAATAACTCTAAATGAAGTCTTTGTTACTTAGAATATGTTCCCCTAGTGCCCAAATAACTCTAAATGAAGTCTTTGTTACTTAGAATATGTACCCCTAGTGTCCAACTAACTCTAAATTAAGTTTTTGGTACTTATATGTTCCCCTCGTGTCCAACTAACTCTAAATTAAGTCTTTGTTACTTAGAATATGTTCCCCTCGTGTCCAAATAACTCTAAATTTAGTCTTTGTTACTTAGAATATGTTCCCCTATTGTCCAACTAACTCTAAATTAAGTCTTTGTTACTTTGAATATGTTCCCCTCGTGTCCAAATAACTCTAAATTTAGTCTTTGTTACTTAGAATATGTTCCCCTAGTGTCCAAATAACTCTAAATTAAGTCTTTGTTACTTAGAATATGTTCCCCTAGTGTCCAAATAACTCTAAATGAAGTCTTTGTTATTTAGAATATGTTCTACTAGTGTCCAAATAACTCTAAATTTAGTCTTTGTTACTCAGAATGTTCCCCAAGTGTCCAAATAACTCTAAATTAAGTCTTTGTTACTTAGAATCTGTTCCCCTAGTGTCCAAATAACTCTAAATTTAGTCTTTGTTACTTAGAATGTTCCCCGAGTGTCCAAATAACTCTAAATTAAGTCTTTGTTACTTAGAATATGTTCCCCTAGTGTCCAAATAACTCTACATTTAGTCTTTGTTACTTAGAATGTTCCCCGAGTGTCCAAATAACTCTAAATGAAGTCTTTGTTACTTAGAATATGTTCCCCTAGTGTCCAAATAGCTCTAAATGAAGTCTTTGTTACTTAGAATATGTTCCCCTAGTGTCCAAATAACTCTAAATTTAGTCTTTGTTACTTAGAATATGTTCCCCTAGTGTCCAAATAACTCTAAATTTAGTCTTTGTTACTTAGAATGTTCCCCAAGTGTCCAAATAACTCTAAATTAAGTCTTTGTTACTTAGAATATGTTCCCCTAGTGTCCAAATAACTCTACATTTAGTCTTTGTTACTTAGAATGTTCCCCGAGTGTCCAAATAACTCTAAATGAAGTCTTTGTTACTTAGAATATGTTCCCCTAGTGTCCAAATAACTCTAAATTAAGTCTTTGTTGCTTAGAACATGTTCCCCTAGTGTCCAAATAACTCTAAATTAAGTCTTTGTTACTTAGAATATGTTCCCCTAGTGTCCAAATAACTCTAAATTAAGTCTTTGTTTCTTAGAATATGTTCCCCTAGTGTCCAAATAACTCTAAATTTAGTCTTTGTTACTTAGAATATGTTCCCCTAGTGTCCAAATAACTCTAAATTAAGTCTTTGTTACTTAGAATATGTTCCCCTAGTGTCCAAATAACTCTAAATTAAGTCTTTGTTACTTAAAATATGTTCCCCTAGTGTCAAAATAACTCTAAATTAAGTCTTTGTTACTTAGAATATGTTCCCCTAGTGTCCCAATAACTCTAAGTTTAGTCTTTGTTACTTAGAATGTTCCCCGAGTGTCCAAATAACTCTAAATGAAGTCTTTGTTACTTAGAATATGTTCCCCTAGTGCCCAAATAACTCTAAATGAAGTCTTTGTTACTTAGAATATGTACCCCTAGTGTCCAACTAACTCTAAATTAAGTTTTTGGTACTTAGAATATGTTCCCCTCGTGTCCAACTAACTCTAAATTAAGTCTTTGTTACTTAGAATATGTTCCCCTCGTGTCCAAATAACTCTAAATTTAGTCTTTGTTACTTAGAATATGTTCCCCTATTGTCCAACTAACTCTAAATTAAGTCTTTGTTACTTTGAATATGTTCCCCTCGTGTCCAAATAACTCTAAATTTAGTCTTTGTTACTTAGAATATGTTCCCCTAGTGTCCAAATAACTCTAAATTAAGTCTTTGTTACTTAGAATATGTTCCCCTAGTGTCCAAATAACTCTAAATGAAGTCTTTGTTATTTAGAATATGTTCTACTAGTGTCCAAATAACTCTAAATTTAGTCTTTGTTACTCAGAATGTTCCCCAAGTGTCCAAATAACTCTAAATTAAGTCTTTGTTACTTAGAATCTGTTCCCTTAGTGTCCAAATAACTCTAAATTTAGTCTTTGTTACTTAGAATGTTCCCCGAGTGTCCAAATAACTCTAAATTAAGTCTTTGTTACTTAGAATATGTTCCCCTAGTGTCCAAATAACTCTACATTTAGTCTTTGTTACTTAGAATGTTCCCCGAGTGTCCAAATAACTCTAAATGAAGTCTTTGTTACTTAGAATATGTTCCCCTAGTGTCCAAATAGCTCTAAATGAAGTCTTTGTTACTTAGAATATGTTCCCCTAGTGTCCAAATAACTCTAAATTTAGTCTTTGTTACTTAGAATATGTTCCCCTAGTGTCCAAATAACTCTAAATTTAGTCTTTGTTACTTAGAATGTACCCCGAGTGTCCAAATAACTCTAAATTAAGTCTTTGTTACTTAGAATATGTTCCCCTAGTGTCCAAATAACTCTAAATTTAGTCTTTGTTACTTAGAATATGTTCCCCTAGTGTCCAAATAACTCTAAATTTAGTCTTTGTTACTTAGAATGTTCCCCGAGTGTCCAAATAACTCTAAATTTAGTCTTTGTTACTTAGAATATGTTCCCCATACTAAAGTGTTACCAAAAACATATAACTTTGTCTTGAGTTTGAAAAAAAACAAACATTTTATTTTCACTAAAGAAGGGTTTGGTGAATGCGCATATGAAACTGGTGGGGTTCGCTACCTCCATTAAGGTTAAGAACCACTGGGTTAGGCCCACCGAATTATAAGCCACAGATACAGAATATCAATTGCAAAATGAGTTATTTACACAGAAATATTTTGTAAATGTTTATTTATACAGGGGTCACCAACCCGTTAATCGCAATCGACCAGTCGATCTTTGGGACCCTACCGGTCGATCGCGAAAATATTAGGAAAACATTTTTTTTTATTAATATGACATCAGTGACATCCCCTCCCGGAGAGTGAATAACGGACCCGCATTTTAACCTCTGAACACGACTCTGTCTCTTCAGCCTAAAATCCTCCGCTCTCGACACCGTTGCCACACCCGCCGAGCATGGCGGCACACTTCACCCGCTCATCTCGCAAACGAGCATTTCATGACGTGCTCATAAATCATCGAGTTGCAAGAATGCGTTAATGCTGGCTGTTGCAATGCATCGGACATTTTCTAGCATCTTCCTGCATGCGAGGACTTGCATTTTGGGGACGCATTATGAGAAAGGCGCCCACACTTTCTGGGCAGCAACCAATCTGCAGCAATCTACCGGCTTCGTCTCTCCAGCAATGCGGTGCTCTGCTGGAAGTTCTGCCAAGTCTTCCACAAACTGTGAGATTCCGTAAAGGCAAAGGGCTGAGGCCCATCTAACGGTCATGGATCCTACCTTCATCACCATCGTCCTCGCTCGCATTCAACAGGAATCTAACAAGCCAAATACTACGTCCGTGAACATTGCTCCAAAGTACGGATTTTGTGTTGATTTATATACAAAAGTAAACATTGACATGTGCTAAGGCTGTAAAATATGTTAAAACAAGGTGGCAGCTAAAGTTTATGCACTTATTATCACACAGGAAAAACCCGCCAGGTGAACAACTGATTGTACTACTTCGGGTGCTGACATAACCTGACTCGCGTCCCATATGTGACCATAGGATGAACAAATTTAGTACAGCGATTATAGTAGCCATAATCAGCGTCTACAGCAGGGGTGCTCAAAGTGTGGCTAAACAGACTCAATAACTCCACGGTGACGTTTTGGTGAATTCACGAAACTGAAAACAATACAAAAAGAATGCAAGGTAAAAAATACTAACACAGACACTCGTAAATGTGTTAGCATATGAGCTATTGCTAACGACGCTCGCTTTGTAAAATTACAATAGCACACACAAATATGCATGAAAACACACGTACAGATATCACACATTGGACTGTTTAGTAAGTATAAACAATTTTAGTTATATTGTTAAACCTACAAACATTGCTTGGAGTCATGAATGAAGAATCAATACGAGCAGAAACACTATGGATGGCTAGATGACGGAATGGCACTTCTACTTCCGGTTGAAAGCTCTAAACAAAGGGGCACCGCAGCACCTGCAGTGAGCGAACTCGTCCAAAAGATGGCGCCATATCATAAACAATAACATACCTTGTCAGCGTCTTTGCTTGCTTTTATTTAAAAAAAATATCTGCATTATGGCCATCGGCAAAGAAAAATCCATATTGTGCAGCCCTTTGAGACACTTGTAATTAAGGGCTATATAAATAAACTTTGATTGGCCTGGAAAACATTGAATACCCCTGGCATAAAAAATAATGTTGCTGCGATACAGATTATAATTATTTTTCTTCTTTCTAGGCCTGGTGTTCATGGTCATCACCGCTTTTTAGCTGCTCCAACGCCTTATCGAGATGAAACCGAAAGAAGATCTGAACCCAGTGCTGCTGTGCATCGTCCACCTCATGGTGTGGTTCGACAGCGTCTTGACCTTCCTGCTCGACTACTTTTTTACTTCGTTTTCCAGACCCAAAGGTGACGATTTTGGTTCTGAGCTAGACCGGGAAAGGATAGTGAAGGCTCGCCCAGTGCTGGGAAAACCGGAGGGACCTTACCGTGCAGTGAACGCCGAAAAGAAACTGAAGACATCGCTGCACCCGGGACTGGACACGTTGGCTAAGGTCTTTGAGGACGCAGTCAGGAGAACCCCGCAGAAAGACTGTCTTGGCACAAGGGAGGTGATTAGTGAGGAAGATGAGCGGCAGAGCGACGGAAAAGTATTCAAGAAGGTAAACATTGAGGAAGGCTGGCGAGATTACCCGTACTGCGCTGTTGGTGGGATAGGGCGAGCAAATCAAGCGCTCCTTTTCTCCTACTTGTGTCGTAAACTTCCCCTGAGGTCATAGTGTTGATCATTTGGGACTTCTTTACTGTTTCAGAGAATAACTATTTTCTGCAAACATTCCACTAGTAGTAAAAAACATCACGCTTCAACACATCAAACCTTATCAGAATAAATGGTAACCACATTTTTGGGGGGGAATTTCACAATCCTTATGTTAGACTAGAACACATGTGTTTTTTTAATGCATTATAATTTGTAAAATATGGCAAGTACGAGGTGGTTAACAATGCAGCTAATAGGAGTCCTCGAATACGCCCACAAAGCCCTTTAAAGAAAACATACAAAAGCTGCTATCCATCCATCCATCTTCTTCCGCTTATCCGAGGTCGGGTCGCGGGGGCAGCAGCCTAAGCAGGGAAGCCCAGACTTCCCTCTCCCCAGCCACTTCGTCCAGCTCCTCCCGGGGGATCCCGAGGCGTTCCCAGGCCAGCCGGGAGACATAGTCTTCCCAACGTGTCCTGGGTCTTCCTCGTGGCCTCCTACCGGTCGGACATGCCCTAAACACCTCCTTAGGGAGGCGCTCGGGTGGCATCCTGACCAGATGCCCGAACCACCTCATCTGGCTCCTCTCGATGCGGAGGAGCAGCGGCTTTACTTTGAGCTCCCCCCGGATGACAGAGCTTCTCACCCTATCTCTAAGGGAGAGCCCCGCCACCCGGCGGAGGAAACTCATTTCGGCCGCTTATACCCGTGATCTTGTCCTTTCGGTCATAACCCAAAGCTCATGACCATAGGTGAGGATGGGAACGTAGATCGACCGGTAAATTGAGAGCTTTGCCTTCCGGCTCAGCTCCTTCTTCACCACAACGGATCGATACAGCGTCCGCATTACTGAAGACGCCGCACCGATCCGCCTGTCGATCTCACGATCCACTCTTCCCTCACTCGTGAACAAGACTCCGAGGTACTTGAACTCCTCCACTTGGGGCAAGATCTCCTCCCCAACCCGGAGATGGCACTCCACCCTTTTCCGGGCGAGAACCATGGACTCGGACTTGGAGGTGCTGATTCTCATCCCAGTCGCTTCACACTCAGCTGCGAACCGATCCAGTGAGAGCTGAAGATCCTGGCCAGATGAAGCCATCAGGACCAAATCATCTGCAAAAAGCAGAGACCTAATCCTGCAGCCACCAAACCGGATCCCCTCAACGCCTTGACTGCGCCTAGAAATTCTGTCCATAAAAGTTATGAACAGAATCGGTGACAAAGGGCAGCCTTGGCGGAGTCCAACCCTCACCGGAAACGTGTCCGACTTACTGCCGGCAATGCGAACCAAGCTCTGACACTGATCATACAGGGAGCGGACCGCCACAATCAGACAGTCCGAAACCCCATACTCTCTGAGCACTCCCCACAGGACTTCCCGAGGGACACGGTCGAATGCCTTCTCCAAGTCCACAAAGCACATGTAGACTGGTTGGGCAAACTCCCATGCACCCTCAAGGACCCTGCCGAGAGTATAGAGCTGGTCCACAGTTCCACGACCAGGACGAAAACCACACTGTTCCTCCTGAATCCGAGGTTCGACTATCCGGCGTAGCCTCCTCTCCAGTACACCTGAATAGACCTTACCGGGAAGGCTGAGGAGTGTGATCCCACGATAGTTAGAACACACCCTCCGGTTCCCCTTTTTAAAGAGAGGAACCACCACCCCGGTCTGCCAATCCAGAGGTACTGCCCCCGATGTCCACGCGATGCTGCAGAGTCTTGTCAACCAAGACAGCCCTACAGCATCCAGAGCCTTAAGGAACTCCGGTCGGATCTCATCCACCCCCCGGGGCCTTGCCACCGAGGAGCTTTTTAACTACCTCAGCAACCTCAGCCCCAAAAAAAAGCTGCTAACAATACTTAATTTACATGTTTTGACCTGAATATAAATCAAATATTAGCGAAATTGTTCTTATAAGCGCTAACGGAATGAATTAACTAAATAAATCAAACAAAGCACCAATATGATTCAGTTTAAAGGCCTACTGAAACCCACTACTACCGACCACGCATAATAATAATTTAATATATCAATGATGAAATCTTAACATTGCAACACATGCCAATACGGCCGGGTTAACTTATAAAGTGCAGTTTTAAATTTCCTGCGAAACTTCCGGTTGAAAACGTCTAGGTATGATGACGTATGCGCGTGACGTCGATGGTTGAAACAGAAGTATTGAGACGCTATTGTATCCAATACAAAAAGCTCAGTTTTCATCGCAAAATTCCACAGTATTCTGGACATCTGTGTTGGTGAATCTTTTGCAATTTGTTTAATGAACAATGGAGACTGCAAAGAAGAAAGCTGTAGATGCGATCGGTGTATTAGCGTCTGACTACAGCAACACAACCAGGAGGACTTTGACTTGGATTGCAGACGCGCTATCCGACGCTAGCCGCCGACCGCATCGATGATCGGGGGAAGTCCTTCGTCGCTCCGTCGATCGCTGGAACGCAGGTGAGCACTGGTGTTGATGAGCAGATGAGAGCTGGCGTAGGTGGAGAGCTAATGTTTTTATCATAGCTCTGTCGAGGTCCGTAGCTAAGTTAGATTCAATGGCGTCGTTAGCAACAGCATTGTTAAGCTTCGCCAGGCTGGAAAGCATTAACCGTGTAGTTACAGGTCCATGGTTTAATAGTATTGTTGATTTTCTGTCTATCCTTCCAGTCAGGGGTTTATTAGGGCCCGCATGGCCCATTGCATAAGGACTCCCACAGGGAGTCCTTATGCAATGGGACATAAGGACCTATTGAATTTGTAAGGTTTTATTATTCTTTATTATTATTATTCTTCCGCCGCCTCTTTGAGCACTAATTTGACCCCCTTAACATGCTTCAAAACTCACCATATTTGACACACACATCAGGACCTGCGAAAATTGTCTTTTAATAAAAAAACCGAACTGCAAAAATCAAAATTGCGCTCTAGCGTCCCCTAGAAAAAAAAAAAAACTAGACTGCCTGTAACTCCCACTAGAAAGGTCGGAAAGACATGAAACAAAATCCTCTATGTAGGTCTGACTTAGACCTAGTTCTCATAATTTTACATCCTCGGGCTAAAATCAACAGGAAGTTGGCAATTCCCCCTTCAAGACAAAAAAGTACTAAAAACAGTAACTTTTCCCTCTTTGAGCTGTAATTTGACCCCCTTAACACGCTTCAAAACTCACCAAACTGAACGCACACATCAGGACTGGCAAAATTTGCGATCTAATAAAAAACCTCACCCCAAATTTAAAAATTGCGCTCTAGAGCAATTTTTTACTAAAACGGAGGAAAAAACTGCTCCTCGGAAGAAAAAAATGACAAAACTGCCTGTAACTCCCACTGGAAAGGTCGGAGAGACATGAAACAAAAACCTCTCCGTATGTCTCACTTAGACCTACATTTCATAAATTGACAACCCCCAGCAAAAATCTGCAGAAGGTTTGCTATTCCCCCTTCAACACAACATTTTTGTAAAAACCGGTCACCTTTCTTCAAACATTATCTCCTCTGAGCGTGTTTGTCGTTTCGGCCTCAAACTAACGTATGAGAGAGATTGAACCCTTTTGATTAAAAGTTATCGAAAGAGTTTTAATACCGGCTCCGGTTTTGATTTTATGACCCTTCAAAGAGCCGCTGCGCTGATGCTGCTGTTTTTTCAAGAAGGCTGCTTTAAAGCAGGAAGCACCAGCGTGCCCACACAATGCAGACAAGGTAGGTACACTAAACAAAAGTATTGGGACAATTCGGACTAAAAGTAGACAAAAGTATTGGGACACTTATGACGAAAACTGAACAAAAGTATTGGGACACTTAGGACTAGCACCTGCCAAATACGCGGGCCCGACCAACGCTGCTTGCAGCTTTAATTTCTTTTGTTTCTATCTGCAGTTAAGCCCGATGCTATCACGTTAGCTCCGTAGCTAAAGTGCTTCACCGATGTATTGTCGTGGAGATAAAAGTCACTGTGAATGTCCATTTCGCGTTCTCGACTCTCATTTGCAAGAGGATATAGTATCCAAGGTGGTTTAAAATACAAATCCGTGATCCACAATAGAAAAAGGAGAGAGTGTGGAATCCAATGAGCCCTTGTACCTAAGTTACGGTCAGAGCGAAAAAAGATGCGTCCTGCACTGCACTCTAATACTTCACTCTCACGTTCCTCATCCACGAATCTTTCATCCTGGCTCAAATTAATGGGGTAATCGTCGCTTTCTCAGTCCCAATCGCTCTCGCTGCTGGTGTAAACAATGGGGAAATGTGAGGAGACTTTCAACTTGTGACGTCACGCTACTTCCAGTACAGGCAAGGCTTTGTTTTATCAGCGACCAAAAGTTGCAAACTTTATTGTCGTTGTTCTATACTAAATCCTTTCAGCAAAAATATGGCAATATCGCGAAATGATCAAGTATGACACATAGAATGGATCTGCTATCCCCGTTTAAATAAAAAAAAATCATTTCAGTAGGCCTTTAAGAGACTGTTTAAACTACAAGTGTTCACAAAGTACACAGAACAAGAATTATGATGAACATCTTGAACCATTTTTTTATTTAAATTTTTTTTTTTTTTTTTATTGAAACAAATATTATTTATGTATTTAATATTTGTTGACACTGATGACATAGCAAGGAATTAAACAGAGACAGAATTAAATTTGGCTCAATTGAGGAGAAACGTCTGGGCTGTACTCTTGTACAGTGTCCCACCACGCTCTTACGAAAGATTGTACACCTTCTCTTTTATTTGGACTTTCCCTGATTATATGGCAACAGCTGTTTCTAATGGAAGGGGGTCGTAAACAGCCGCTGCCATTGGTCACAAAACAGTTCAAAGAAAAGGTGCATGGAGGGGGGTCAGGCCCTGCTTCCTCTCCGCTTTGTAGATCTCGGGTCAAGACAAAATCTTCTTGTGGATTACAATACATCAAATAAACCCACACCTTCATGTTGCTTCCCATCCTACGCAGTGGAGTTTTACAAGCCTTTTGCTTGGTAGGATCAAAGACAGCTTTGGTCCTTTCGTCGGGAACTCATGGCAACACAAAGTTTTGTGATAACTTAGATACAATTATTCTGACACTTACCGTACTATGGTATACTATTTATTTATTATTATTTTTTTCACTATTATGTTACAGAGAACAAGGAAATAGGATAAAATTGCTATGGTATGAAAAGGGGTAGGATTAGATATGCTCAGCTTCTTCCTGCTCCTTTTCGGACGTGCTGTAATGAGACATCTGGAAACGTGATGAATTACATGGTGTTGTATGCATTCGAAATAAACTGAAACTGAACGCTGAGGAACTACTTTTAGGTAACAATTATTTTATTTTTTTAAAGCGCAGGTCTCCTTTTAAATTGTATTTGATAAGCCCTGTGTGAATATGCCTCGAGTCGAGTCACAATGAATTTACTGCAGGTCAGATCTGAGCTTCATGCAGTGAAAGCGTCACTAAAAGTGATGGTCCGATACTAAGGACCGTTAACAGTCTTACACTGGGTAAAATCAATCGATCCGGATATCTGAAAGAAATGTAAGGCCCGTCCAATCCGATCCAGAAGCCCAAACCATCTCAGAGGTCAGTGCTGTCGTCTACAGAATGCAATGCACAGGAAAACAATTCCATGGTGTCACAGAAGCATAATCTGGAAAACAAACAAAAAAGATAAAGTGCACCAAAAAGCAAAGGATTGCAGATAACCTATAGTTTAAATAGTTTTCTTCCTTTATCAGAACACGCAAAATCAATTTTTTAAATATTTGTCATTCTCAAGCAGATTTTTTCCCCCTCATTTATCAGTGCACGTTATTTAAATGTTTGTGCTCTATAAAAAAAAGTATGCTGATCTTTGTCTCAAACTTGCAAAACGTCAATCTTTACACATTCTTCAGGGAATTCGTCATGTAAAAGTAGGCCAACAGTAAACGTTTTGTAATACAGTACCTAAAAGATATGCAAAAATCTCAGTTTTTACCACTTGTGTTCTTGTCAGTCACAAAAATGTCGTCATTTGACAGACGTTGCACGGTTCTTTTGAGGCAGCAACTCTGAAACTACTAATTCCAACAGCATGACCGCTCTAATCTATTCAAAGCTGCCTGTCGAAACATTTGTTGCTGCGCACTACTCAATTTGCTGCCAGCTATTGTTTGTTTATTTCTCTGCTGCATGTGCAGTCATGATTATTGTATGCTTTGAGTTCAAACAAAACCAATAACTACCACAAGGTAACCACTAGGGGCCAATATCATCTCAACAAGAGCGAGGGGGTTAGAGCAGTGTTTTTCAACCTTTTTTGAGCCAAGGCACATTTTTTTCATTGAAAAAAATGTAGAGGCACACCACCAGCAGAAATCATTAAAAACATTAAACTCAGCAGCTGATATTGAAAGTAAAAAGTTGTTCTCGCAAGTGTTGGATAAGAATTCAAACCATAACCAACCGTGCATGACTATAGCTCTTGTCTCAAAGTAGGTGTACTGTCACGACCTGTCACATCGCGCCGTGACTTAATTGGAGTTTTTTGATGTCTTCCTGTGTGTAGTGTTTTAGTTCTTGTCTTGCACTCCTATTTTGGTGGCTTTTCCTGTTTTGTTGGTGTTTTCCTGTAGAAGTTTCATGTCTTCCATGAGCGCTATTCCCCGCACCTGCTTTATTTTAGCAATCAAGGCTATTTAAGTTGTCGCTATCCTTCTTTGCGGGGACATTGTTGATTGTCATGTCATGTTTGTATGTACATTGTGGACGCCGTCTGCTCCACACGCTGTAAGTCTTTGCTGTCGTCCAGCATTCTGTTTTTGTTTACTTTGCAATCAGTTCAGTTTTAGTTTCGTTTTGCATAGCCATCCCTAAGCTTCAATGCCTTTTCTTAGCGGCACTTGCATTTTGTTTATTTTTGGTTTAAGCATTAGACACCTTTTTACCTGCACACTGTCGTCTGCATATTGTGATCACGACAAACCATGTGCCCGACATCTACAAAGCAATTTGCTACCCGCTGCCACCTACTGATATGGAAGAGTATTACACGGTTACTCTGCCGAGCTCTAGACAGCACAGCTGTGGGGGCCACTTTGATACATTTTGTATAATAAAGATGCTAAAACCAATTCAATATAGGCCAATATATGCTAATATAAGAAGACACTGATTGTATAAAATCAAATCAAAAGTCTAATCTATTTATGTATTTTATGAATTAATTTGTTTTAAGAATATGTTGGGCCAATCAAAAATAAGCTGCAGGCTAAAAATGGCCCGCAGGCGACACTTTGGACACCCTTGCTCGGCACCATATGCAGAAATTATACTCTATTACTGTCTCCTCCACATGACTCTCTGAGGTGTACTGTATGAACTGTATACCCATACTACTTCCAGCAAATTGAAACTCTTTCTTTCATATACTGCTGCAGGTGATTCTTGGCGAGTACCAGTGGCTCTCTTTTGCCGAGACCCTCTCAGCAGCGTCCCGGCTCGGCTGTGGTCTGGTGTCACTGGGGCAGAAGCCGAAGCGCAACATAGCCATCTTCTGTGAGACAAGGGCAGAATGGATGATAGCTGCCTTGGCCTGCTTCATGCAGGGCTTCCCATGTAAGTTAACTCAATCGGCTTCATGCAGGGCTTCCTATATAACTTAACTCAATCGGCTTCATACAGGGCTTCCCATGTAACTAAACTCAATCGGCTTCATGCAGGGCTTCCCATGTAAGTTAACTCAATCGGCTTCATGCAGGGCTTCCCATATAACTTAACTCAATCGGCTTCATACAGGGCTTCCCATGTAACTAAACTCAATCGGCTTCATGCAGGGCTTCCCATATAACTTAAATTCATTGGCTTCATGCAGCGCTTCCCATGTAAGTTAACTCAATCAGCTTCATACGGGGCTTCCCATATAAGTTAACTAAAGCGGCTTCAGACAGGGTTTCCCATTAAAGTTAACTCAATCGGCTTCATGCAGGGCTTCCCATATAAGTTAACTAAAGCGGCTTCATTACAGGGCTTCCCATGTACCGTATTTTTCGGACTATAAGTCGCAGTTTTTTTCATAGTTTGGCCGGGCTCCAGTGCGACTTATATATGTTTTTTTCCCTTTTTATTATGCATTTTTGGCAGGTGCGACTTATACTCAGGTGCGACTTATACTCCAAAAAAATACGGTAAGTTAACTCAATCAGCTTCATACAGGGCTTCCCATATAAGTTAACTAAAGCGGCTTCATTACAGGGCTTCCCATGTACCGTATTTTTCGGACTATAAGTCGCAGTTTTTTTCATAGTTTGGCCGGGCTCCAGTGCGACTTATATATGTTTTTTTCCTTTTTTATTATGCATTTTCGGAAAGTGCGACTTATACTCAGGTGCGACTTATACTCCAAAAAATACGGTAAGTTAACTCAATCAGCTTCATACAGGGCTTCCCATATAAGTTAACTAAAGCGGCTTCATACAGGGCTTCCCATGTACCGTATTTTTCGGACTATAAGTCGCAGTTTTTTTCATAGTTTGGCCGGGCTCCAGTGCGACTTATATATGTTTTTTTCCTTTTTTATTATGCATTTTCGGCAAGTGCGACTTATACTCAGGTGCGACTTATACTCCAAAAAAATACGGTAAGTTAACTCAATCAGCTTCATACAGGGCTTCCCATATAAGTTAACTAAAGCGGCTTCATTACAGGGCTTCCCATGTACCGTATTTTTCGGACTATAAGTTGCAGTTTTTTTCATAGTTTGGCCGGGCTCCAGTGCGACTTATATATGTTTTTTTCCCTTTTTATTATGCATTTTTGGCAGGTGCGACTTATACTCAGGTGCGACTTATACTCCAAAAAAATACGGTAAGTTAACTCAATCAGCTTCATACAGGGCTTCCCATATAAGTTAACTAAATCGTCTTCATACAGGGCTTCCCATGTAAGTTAACTCAATCGGCTTCATGCAGGGCTTCCCATGTAAGTTAAGGCTTTTAAATATCTACAACATGCATTTGACAGAGTACAAGAACAACTTTGCTATCTTCAACTGGTTTTAAATGCAGAGAAAACCAAGTGTATGCTCTTTACCACATCAAAAATTGTAAGATCAGCACTGTGTGAGAACATTTTAACCAGAAATGGGCAACACATTATGTTAGTATCTGCTTTTAAATATTTAGGATTTTTAATTGATGACCACTTGAGTTTTAAGGAGCACATTCAGTATGTTGTAAAAAAAACTGAAACTTTTACTGGGATTTTATTATAGAAACAAGTCTTGCTTTTCTTTTACTGTGAAACAGAAATTGGTGGAAACAACCTTTTTACCTGTTATTGACTATGGAGATGTGTTGTACATGAATGCTACTGCTGGTTGTCTCCACAAGCTGGATAGGGTGTACTACGGGGCACTGAGATTCATCACCAACTGCGCTCCCCTTACTCACCATTGTGTGTTATACTCAATGGTTAACTGGACATCTTTATGTGCTCGACGCCTCAATCATTGGTATGTTTTCATCTACAAAACCATTCTGGGTATCACTCCATCTTATCTGTCTTGTCTTTTAACAAAGAAACAAGGAAGTCACAATCTTCGTTAAATGAATGTTCTGCAATTTGTTGTCCCCAAAGTAAGAACTGAACTGGGCAAGAAAGCATTTAGGTTTTCAGCACCGAAGGCTTGGAATAACCTACAATCGAATATTAAACTTCAAACCCTTGATACATTAAATAAGTTTAAAGCATCTGTGAAAGGACTGCAGTCTACCTTGTCTGTATGCACATGTGTCATGTCAGCAAGTTTTAATGTTGTAAATGTGATGTTTTATGTATTTGTTTACTGTTTTTAATGTAACCTTGCTGCTGCCCTCTTGGCCAGGTCTTCCTTGGAAAAGAGATCTTTGATCTCAATGGGATTTTACCTGGTTAAATAAAGGCTAATAATAAATAATAACTCAATCAGCTTCATACATGGCTTCCCATATAAGTTAACTAAAGCGGCTTCATGCAGAGCTTCCCATGTAAGTTAACTCAATCAGCTTCATACAGGGCTTCCCATATAAGTTAACTCAATCGGCTTTAAACAGGGCTTCCCATGTAACTAAACTCAATCGGCTTCATACAGGGCTTCCCATGTAAGTTAACTCAATCAGCTTCATGCAGAGCTTCCCATGTAAGTTAACTCAATCAGCTTCATACAGGGCTTCCCATGTAAGTTAACTCAATCAGCTTCATACAGGGCTTCCCATGTAAGTTAACTCAATCAGCTTCATGCAGAGCTTCCCATGTAAGTTAACTCAATCAGCTTCATACAGGGCTTCCCATGTAAGTTAACTCAATCAGCTTCATACAGGGCTTCCCATGTAAGTTAACTCAATCAGCTTCATGCGGGGCTTCCCATATAAGTTAACTAAATCGGCTTTAAACAGGGCTTCCCATGTAACTAAACTCAATCGGCTTCATACAGGGCTTCCCATGTAAGTTAACTCAATCAGCTTCATACAGGACTTCCCATTGAAGTTAACTAAATGGGCTTTATACAGGGCTTCCCATATAACTTAACTCAATCGGCTTCATACAGGGCTTCCCATGCAAGTTAACTAAATCGGCTTCATACAGGGCTTCCCATGTAACTAAACTCAATCGGCTTCATGCAGGGCTTCCCATGTAAGTTAACTAAATCGACTTCATACAGGGCTTCCCATGTAAGTTAACTCAATCAGCTTCTTACAGGGCTTCCCATATAAGTTAACTCAATCAGCTTCATACAGGGTTTCCCATGTAAGTTAACTCAATCGGCTTCATGCAGGGCTTCCCATGTAAGTTAACTCAATCGGCTTCATGCAGGGCTTTCCATGGAAGTTAACTCAATCAGCTTCATACAGGGTTTCCCATGTAAGTTAACTCAATTGGCTTCATGCAGGGCTTTCCATGGAAGTTAACTCAATCAGCTTCATACGGGGCTTCCCATGGAAGTTAACTCGATCGGCCTCATGCAGGGCTTCCCATGTAAGTTAACTCAATCAGCTTCATACGGGGCTTCCCATATAAGTTAACTAAATCGGCTTTATACAGGGCTTCCCATGTAACTAAACTCAATCGGCTTCATACAGGGCTTCCCATGTAAGTTAA